>NW_027137833.1:2111400-2399171 GCF_000149305.1 Rhizopus delemar RA 99-880
TAATTACTATATAAAATACCATCCCCAACAACCGTTATCTTTGATTTTTCTGGTTTTTTATGAATTACAAACACAGTATCTGGTGGTGGTGTAGGATGATAATATCTTGCTATACAATAAAGTAAGAAGAATATAACAAATAAATAAAATAATTTACATTGATTGTGTGTATAATCCATAGACTGACGTACTCTTTGTCCATTTCTAATCAATACGCTTTGTGTCTGTCGCGTATTTTTATCAACTGTTTCCCCTTCACTCATTTCATAATATATAAAGATTGGGTTGATAATAAAAAGAAAAAAAAAAAGAAGCCCAACGTTTTTTTTTTTTTTTTTTTTTTTTTTTTTAGCAATAATTTGGCTTAGCCAATCATGAAAAAGGAAAGTGTTTTTTTTTTATCGAAATGATTTTCCCATTTTTTTATGCATGAGCGGGTTAAAAACAAAAGGGGAAGGTTTCCAATGAATTTACGCACTTTTTCTTTTTTTTGGGATCCCGAACATGTTACGCTTTTTATGCGTCAATTTCTCTCTTTTTACTATTGATTCCGTATCGTTTCCTAATGTTAGTAAAGATCAAGATATTTACAAACGTTTTGAAATCAAGTTGTTAACAAGAAGAAAAATATTGAAATTGACCCTATTCACATAGAATTACGCTATTAATTATTCAGTAGTGTAAGCAATGATAATAAGATTGACGACACAAAATGATTAGAGTGAAAGGAAATTAAAGACAGTTGGTTCATAATTGAAACATACACTCGGTAAAACGCTTGTCCGTGTACCAAACCAATCTAAACTACTGGATGAATAAGGCAAGTGAACACTATAGAGAAAGATGTTGATTATAAACTGAAATGAGTCAACAAAATACATGATTTAATACACTGGTTCAATTATAAAAAGAAAGAGAGAGCCTTTTTCGGCAAAGATTATTAATAGCTGTGGTGAAAATAAAATTTAAAAAAAAAAGTGAGACTCTGTTAGTGATTGGTTTAAAGAAAAGGACATGAATGGTGGATGAATGATTAAAATGAAGTATTTGTTAAACCAGTAATAAAGCAGGGAAAAAAGACAGAATCCAATCATTAAACACACAACAAAAAAAATTCATTGGAAAATCCCTGTTGTTCTCCTTTATCATTTGCATATAAATTATAGCCCAGAAGGTTCTCTTTAAAATAATTTTATTTTGTTTTTGTGATTGGTTCAATTCTCCTATTAAGAACACTCATTTATTCTCTTTATTTTTATTTTCGGCATAAAATTATATTTACTTTATAAATCGAGGGAAAAAAAAAAGGCATTTTTCTTTTCTTTTCAATTTAAATAAAAATGACACAACAATATGATATGTCTAATGTAAGCTTTATTGTAAAAGCATGAACAATCGATTTAACTTTTATTCTAGTTGGCTTATAGATTAAAGGCTCGTTTGAGTTTAGCCAATTTTAAACGAGAACACGGATGTGAAAGCCTTGATTTGCTTACTTTAGAATCAAGTCTAAAAGAACGCGTATCAAAACCAACATCAAGTTTAACCAAATTAAATATTCACGACAAGAAACGAAAACGTTTAATAACTTCACAACATCGACGCTTTTATCCTCTTTATATGCCACCAAATCATATACCTATTTCCAATACAAGATATGAAAGAAAATTATCAGCTACACTATCTTCAGATGATGAAGACGCAGCTCATCTATTAGTCATGATGCATCACAGCCCTACTATATCATAAGCTCATTCTCATCCCATTTACATATACACGCATATACACTCATACACTTTTGTAAATATCCTTTTTTTTTTTAAATAGACAACGCATCCTTTTATTCAAAACCAAAAAAAAAAAGGTTTATTTACACACGTTTTTTTTCCCTAAATAAAACACGTTCATTTTTTATTATAAAAAAAAGGGAGAGAAAAATTAATTCAAAACAAACGCTTTCCTTTCTTATCTTTTTATATTCAAAAGAAAGGATCGATTCCTCTTTAAAATTAAGTCACTACTTAAACATAGTAATGACGATCATAAAGATATGACGATCATAAAGATAGAAATGTTTTATAATTTTAAGCCCATTTGATTCTATACAATCAAACAATTGAATTCAAAATCAAAGCACTTTATGACCCTTTCAGTAAACAAGTGTCGGTTTATTAGTCAATAAAACCCTTTTTCTACTTTAATTGAAATGGCACAAATCTGGATTGAATAGAATCATATTAAATCAACATTGAGTCTATCAGACATGTTTCATCTCAGCTTTTTATCAAAAAGGAATAAATCCAATATCCCTTTTATTATTTCAAACCTGTTTATTCAACCTCATCTTATTCGAGAGCACAACTGAGGTGAACATGAGGTGTGCTATCCCAACTGAAATAAGTGGGATTACTATAACTTTAGAAAAAAAAGATAAATATCTGATAATGAAATAACATTTAGTTATTCACACTACATTATCTTATTAGGCAAACGATTCTTTATTAACTGCAAATTAAAAGCAAAAGTGAATGTATTTTGTGTTATAAACAATTGTTATTTGCAAAAGAAGGTAAAGATGACATCTTTTCATAACAACAAAAATAGAATTGTAATCTGATATAGTCAATACAAGCCGTCATATAGCTCAGCATAACATCTTTTACAAAAAAAAAAAAAAAAAAAAAAAAAACTCAAGGATTTAGTACTTTTGCATGTGTTTCTTGTACAAAAGCTCTACAGCACACTGTTCTCACTTTTATTTTTCGTGTGTTTTTTTTTTTTTTTTTTTTTTTGCTAGAAAACGAATTCAATAAAGACTAATAAAAGAAACATGTTTGTCTTTATGGCTTTTCTTGTTGGGGAAAGAAGAGTTAGCACGGATAACATGATGTTCACAAAGCATGTCATGTTGGAAACCATTTCTTTTTCCCTGCAAATAGCAAAATGGTCATAAAAGGACTTTTACGCTTCTTTGATTAGAATCTGAAGCTGCCACAGCAAGAACTAAAGAAGGTTAGTGAAAAAGATATAAAAACTGGTTGAAAAAAAGGGGAGTATTTCATTTTTAGTCACAAATACTCAAATGACCAGTTGTATGAATAAGGCTGAGCCCATAGAAAACAAGCATACAACTCTAGCATTCTTGTGTTGCCTTCAGATTTCAGTGTTATATTCTAAAAGATCAGCTTCTTTTAAAAGCAAGTGAATAGCCTTTCTATAAAGGTTTTTATAAAAGAAGATGTATCATTCAAAACTCGTAATGAAAATGAAGCTTATCAGCGTAAAAATACTGTAGACTACGAACAAATTCTGACCTATTCAGTTATACCCTCACTATAAAATAATAGTCGCTGTATTCCATATGCATTTAACAAACAATCAACAATAGGCTAAATAAAGTTTCATTAGCAACGTCCAATCAACTGATAGACTGCTTTCCTGCTAATTGATAGCATTGATGTCTTGAGAGAACATTGTCTTTTTCAACTGCAAAAGATAGCAAGCTTTTGCAACTTCTATTAACAGTGATACTGTGCCTAGAAACTTAACTAGAAGAGAGCGCGCACTTGAAAATCATAGTTTCTATTGTCAATGCCATCTACAGAATCCTTAATACTATAATTCCTTTTGGATGCCGAGTATTCCTTAGACCAGCGTTTTCTTTTTTTTACAATACAGAAAGAAAATAAGGAGGTCAGGAACTTGTTTCAAAGCCAAAACCCATCCCAATGATCATTTTCGATTTAAGGGGCATGCTATGGCTTTGATTTCAAGAAAGAAATTCAAAATGTAAGCTTTCCTTTCCCGCAGACAGGCTGGATAGCATGCCTCTTGTAGATATCGATTTAACAAAATCTAGAGTAAAACGGGTAGGGATCTTTTGTACGATCGAGAAAACAGTGGTCAGGACTACAAAAATGCATAGGAACAAGTCATGTTGATATCTTTTAGTGAGCACAAGTCTCGATGAGCCAAAGTGGATTCCCATACCGCTTATCATCAAAACAAAATCATACATCTTTGCGCAAAAAAACGCATGGTAAACAAAACATCGATCAGCAGAATGAAGGGAAAAACCAATTAAATCCTTTGGTTGCGTCACTTCTTCACGATGATTTGAAGTACCGCTACATAGTCATTACGAACAAGAAAAAAAAAAAAACTTTTTCTTCATCTCGTTTATTGATTTTATACAAGAATGGCTGATATTAACGCTGTTGCTGAAGCTTTTGTAAAGTTCTATTACCAAACTTTTGATAGTAACAGAGCTGGCTTGAGTAATCTTTATGTAAGCTATAGATACATTTTGCCTAAAAACGTTTCTTTACTTATTCAACCTTAGAGGAACGAATCTATGCTTACTTTTGAAGGTCAACCAGTGCAGGGAATGAACGCGATTGTCGAAAAGTTAAACGTAAGTTTTCCCTTTCTATTCACCTTGGAGTGTGTGTGTGTGTGTTAAAAATACATTGATATAGAGCCTTCCTTTCCAAAAAGTGGCTCATCAAATCACCTCCTGTGATGCTCAACCCAGTGGCCCTTCTGGTAACATTGTCGTTACTGTCACTGGTCTTTTGGTGGTAAGAAAAACAAGAAAGGCATAAAGAAAAGAGATTAATGTGTCTTTGGTTAGGTTGATGATAGCCCTAATCCTTTGATGTTTTGTCAAACGTTCCAATTGATTGCTGAAGGTGCCTCTTATTGGGTATACAATGATATCTTCCGTTTGAACTTTGCTTAAAATTAAAAATAACGGAAAGACAGAATAAAAAAGAAAAAAAAATACACCTTTTTGAGTGTTTCAAAATGAATGAATAGGGTTTATGATCCAACAACATTTGCTTATTTATTTTTCAAATTTTTTTTTTTAAAAAAAAAAAAAAAGCTTTTTATTATACAACATCCTCTTTTTTATTAATAGTTATTGATCCTATAAACCGTTTCTTGCTCTAGCAGGATCAACATTGAACACGTCTGATGTACCGCTTTTATCCATAAATTGGATAGTATATAATGTTGATCTCTTGTACAAGAATCCAAGGACACATTTTGAGAAATAAATGTCAGATTTTGAATAAAAACGCGTTATTTAACATGTCTAACAAACCTTTTCTTTTAAGCCAAGGATGAAATCTATGTTATTTAATGTCAAGCCATTCAACTTTATAAATATGCGTTCATTTGCATGTTCCTTTTCTACATACTTGGTATTGATACTCCGACGTGAAAGATGAATGCAAGAAATCAATCTCCTTTTCACACTTCATACACACACAGACACACAGTAGAATTCAGGAGAGAAAAGACGCCAATTGAAATAGAGTATAGATGAAAGATATCTCGATTTAATTATCTTTTTGCTACACATGAATAAAGCATAGCAAAAAGGTAGCTCAAACATCACTCCTATACACATCACATCAAAAAGAGACACACTTCCTCTGTACCAAGCAATGATATATGAATCAGACTCATGATCATTTATCTCTCATCACCTATTTCTCAGTGAAGGGTGTCATCAAAAAAGTAGCACGTTTTTAGCAAGAAAATTAAAAAAAAGCCTTCATAAAATTTAAACTTCCGTTTCAATAAAACTTATCATTTATAATACAATTTATACAATCAAAAATCATCATTTTTTTCAACTTTTTTTTTTTCCCTTCTTCTTTCCCTTTCTCTTTTATGAAATGAGTGAAACAAAATCATGCAAGAAAAGCAATAGTGAAGTATCTGCCACTGTATGTTCCAATTGTGGTACAACGACGACCCCACTTTGGAGAAGAGCACCTAATGGCGACATAATCTGTAATGCCTGTGGACTTTACCTCAAGGCCCGTCATACCCTTCGACCGGTGAGTATGAAACGAAGCGTGAAGAAAGCCGAGAACACAGCCTTACCGGGGACATGCCCAGGGGACGGACAGTGTAACGGGACGGGAGGATCAGCGTCTTGCAAAGGCTGCCCGGCCTTCAATCAAAACCAGGTCGCCAAACATCCACTGATCTGTGCCAACTGCCGAACGACGACCACACCGCTTTGGCGTAGAGACGAATCGGGTAATACGATATGCAATGCGTGTGGTCTGTACTATAAACTCCATCATGTTCATCGGCCGGTGAGCATGAAACGGAGTGTGATCAAACGAAGAAAGCGGATTGTGGTGTCTGAGCAGGGCGAAGAACAGGAAATCGAGGAGGAATCCAGCGATGAGGAAGTCCAACTGAAAAACAAAAGAAAGAAGGTGATCAAGAGCACCCTGTTGTCCGTGCCTTCTTCTTCTTCTTCGCCCGTGCCTCCCATTGAGGATTACATTGAACCCAAACGAAGCCCACTACGGTCCCTGCCCTCTTCCCCTCCCTCTTCCACCAGCCATCCCCATGCTCGATTACCCCCACCGCCAAGGACGCCACCTTCCTTCAATCGCACCTTGCCTTCCATTCCAGACATTCGAAATCATCCACGATTCGATCCGATCTTTGATTACCGATCGACCCCACAAAAGCACTTGCCGACCCACAGCAGGGGCTATGAAGATCTAATAGAATTTGATGATGCCATGACACGGCTAGAAAGAATACGAAGACGGGTGCCCAGTGAGCAACACCGGACACTGTCCAGTTTAACAAACGCATTACAAAAGATTGTGATTGAAGCAGAGAATATATTGTATAATAAATAATAATCATTAGGGTTTCATCTTTTTAAAAGACGACGGTGAACGTGAAAAGGGCGTGATGTGATGCACCGTAGGGCTCTGGGTGCTCTGGGTGGATGCACTGATTAAGGTGGGCAGGGAGGAGGGTGAGGCATGCCGCATCTTTTTCTGGGCGGTCTCTCTCCTCTCCCACGCATCCTGACGGTCCTCATGATCCAGCGCTTGATGCCAACCACTGATCAGACCCAACCTGACCGTGATCTGAGCGACGACCTCTTCCTCTTGTGTGTTGTGAACAAGACAGGTCCGGTCGTCCAGGGTCCGGTCGGTGAAGGCCAGGTTCTTGAGTGAGATGAAGCCCGTGCCAGCGGTCTGTTTCGTATGCTTGTCCATCATGATCAAGTTGAGTTTGATCTGACTCTGGCTGTCCAGCCAGTTTTGGATGTCGACAAGATGACCAGAGAGTGGGTAGCACGACCTGGACTGGTCTGGGCTACGGGTTGAATACGAGGCCGCGGGTGATATGTTGTAGGTAGAAAGAAAGGACCAGGTGACATAGGGTCTTTTAAGCTTGGAAGGATGATTTGAAGAGCGAAGGATGGTGTGGTGGATGTGATCTGCCTGTAGGACTTTAAAGTAAAATGTGTACTTTAGGCTGCCTCTACCGATTTGATGATAGGATTGCTGTAGCATCGGTTTACTGCTCTTTTGTTCACTTTTTTCTCCAGTTGGATTAGAAAACACATTGATCTTTTGTAGCATGTCTGCCAACTGTTCAATGTTTAAATCCATCAAGGATGATTTCGTTCTTCTTAACGTCGGCTGTACCTTGACTCTTTTGTCTTCAGTCACCTTCTTCTTTGGTGGTTGCGGTAGTTGAGTGCCAATGATAGAAGTGATCTTTTTTCTTCTGTTATTGGATGATATGATACTGTTATTACTACTGCTGCTATTACTACTTGAACAATAACTTTGATTTAAGACAGCATTTGTCATTTTAGGAGTAGGAGGTGGTGATCTTAACTCGATGCAAGGTGTACTGACCCTTGAAGTACTATTTGTATTGGCTGCTGTATCTGGCATAGCCACATAAAATAATCCAACCTTGACCTGTTCTTTTCCTCCTCTGGTGATTTGACACCAATCGCCCTTGTCAGCTACAAATTTATAAATGTGTTCCAAATGATGTGCGGATTTGGATACGACCTCCTTTGCCTCTGATATTGATAACTGTATTTTATCCATTATTTCTGTTGCTGGTGATGAATCCTTGTATACTTTTTTTATATAAAGTGTTGTGGTTGCCTTTTCTTTACGTAGACGAACGAGTTGTTTTGAAGAGATAAAATAGACAAGTGAAACATGAAAGGCACAGGTACCGTCTGTTTGAATATTAACTGAAGGAGAAGATATAAGTGTGTCTTGTGGAATCAAGTCGTTAATGGAAGAAGGTAATTTCAAGTCAAGTTCTGTTTCAACTTTAATCGAGTAATCGTCGCTTTTAAAGTATCGTCCTTTGAACAATAAAAAATTAAAATTTTATTTCTTTGTATATCTTCTTTATCTACTTTACCTTCTTGTATTGTTACAAGTAAAGCATATTCACATGTTTTTGTTAATAATAAAGACATAATAAAGCTATATACACTTTTTGATATTATTAGGAGTAAAAAAAAAAAAAAAAAAAAAAAAAAAAAAAAAAAAAAATCTATACTTGGGTTGGGGGAACAGGATTCATTGTGGAACCATTTTTTTAAGTGTCAGGTGTCGTATTCTTTTCAGCCATCTGCAAAATGTTTATCTTTTTATTGTTATAAAGTACGCGTGAAAAAAAAATGCTGAAATACATTCATTTTCTCCCCCTCTTTTTGATGGTCTATTTTTACGCGTAAAAGATGAATTCATGTATTAAAAAAAAACTTTTTTTTTTATAAGCCCATTTCAAAATAACTAGACGAAATGTGTTTATTGCACTTTATTAAAAAAAAAAATTAGAAATTGAATCCATTTTGATTCGATTCATTGTGAAACATAAATTGACCATTCTGTGTATCGGGAGCCATTTCTGCATCCACACCTTCTTCATCAGCAAAGTATTTCTCGATCAATTGGTATGATTTGTTATAGATTTCTAAATTGTCATGATTCTGTAACGCATGAATATGATCAATACCTCCACACTCCTCAATCAATAACGAATATGGGTTATATCCTTCCATCGTATTTGACTTTTCTGATTCTCCAACACGTAAAATATTGTCTAAACCGTCCAAAGCGACCAAAATGATCTTATTGTCCATTGATGTCAAAATATTACACAAAGGTTTTATACAGCCTGCGTTCACCAAGTACTTGATCTGTTCAGGTTTATTTAATCCACCCGAAGTCGCGTTACAAATCGCCCAACATGCTTCCTTCTTTGTCTTGGGATCGCCATGGATCAAGATCTGGATCAGTGGTTCAATCAGACCGTGATCGATGATGGCTTGGATTTGAGTTGTGTTGCCTGCGGTAATGTTGGAAATCGTCCAGCAGGCTTCCTTACGAATCGCGTCCTTGGGACTGCCCAAGAGTTGTAAAAGGCCGGCGAGTGCACCGCAATTGATCACCAATTGAGTTTGTGTATCATCACCCGTGACAATGTTGCCAACTGAACGAAGGGTGGGTGTTTGAACAGAGGTCGAAGGGTGATTCAATAACTCGACCAAACGACTTGTCACGCCCGCGTCAATCACGGCTTGAATACGTTCATTGGACCCATCAGACAGATAAGAAATGGCCCAACAAGTATCGATCAATATCTCTTCATCTGTTGAACCAAGTAATCTAGCCAATACACTCAAAGCAGGTGCAATCTATTCAGTCCATTAGTCTTATTTCTATCAATCCAGTTCTACTTTACCAATCTCCATTCAGGTTGAGGGTTTTTTCCTCGGCAGAAATTGGATAGAGTCCAGGTGGCATTACGAATCATGGATAATTTAGAGCTTTCTTCAAAAATAGCTAATAAAGGTGGAAGTGCCCCATTTTCTAATACATAATCACGGCAGCGTGCACTATCACCTGCAATGTTACCAAGTGCCCAAACAGCCTAAGAGACATTTAGCGCCTTGTCCTCCTCTTTTCATCTCTTACCTGCTCTTTCACATCAATCACCGGACTACTTAATAATTCAATAAAATAAGGCACAGCACCAGATTGAACTACAACTTCTGTTTGATCAGCAGATCCTGATGCAATATTCGTCAAAGCCCAAGCTGCTTCAAACTATCCAAGTTGGTTAATGACCCATTTATCTCTACCTATTTTATATACCTGAAGTTGACTATCAGGAGAACGAAGAAAGTGGACAAAGCGTGGTACAGCACCTGAAGCAATGACTTCCTTTATAGGAGGATTTTTTTCTTTTGACAAAAGTTTTCTAAAACCTGTTGTTGCTTGAAGTTGCAACCCACCGTCTTCTGAATAGATGCTTTGAATCATGTATGGAATCTGAGCAATAGCCTTTTTTTAAAGAAATAAGTTTTTTTTATCATCTATTTCGATATGGGCTTACCTCTGCATCTTGCAAGCTAGAGTCTAATTCGTCGTCAGAATCAGCTTCTAATTCTTGCATGTTAAAGTTTCTTCTCTTTGCTAAATTCTCTTCTTTTTTTTGTTTTCTAATTTCTACTTGAGCATTTTCACGTCGACGTCTCACTTCTTCTGGTTTAAAACGACTACGTTCTTTATATGTTCCACGTCGAAGATCACTTGCTGCGTCCATTATTTGCTTTTTGAAATCTAAAAAAAGAAAGAAAAAAAAGAAGAGAAAAAAAAAAAGAAAAAACTATGAATAGCGAATGGATTGTTATTGAATGTCCGACATCTGATGCTGCGAAGTGATAAAGGAAAGGGTGACCTTGGCATAAAATAATATAAAACAGCTTCTATTTTTTTTTCTTCTTCTTTCTTCTCCCTTTCTTTTAAAAAGAAAAAAATTTCTATTTTAACTCATCCTTTTGTAAAGGATAGGATGAATAGATGGTAAATATTCTTTTTTTTATTTTTCACAAGAGTAACACAAGCTGCATTACACAAAAAGAAAAAAAAAGAAACAATAATAACAATGATAGCAGACAAAGAAAATTTGAATTTTTTTTATGCCTTGAATTCATTCAAAAGACATGAAAGCAAAAAGAAAAAGAAAAGAAGAGTAAAAAAATAAAGCTAAAGTGAGAAAAAGAAAAAAAAAAAGTTTGAAGGTGGATCGATAATTAAATAAAAAATGGGGGGGGGAATAAAGAGAGGTTTTTTTTTGTCCGCTTTTATTTTAATATAAATATACTTATTTTTTCTATCTTTTTTCTCTCTCTTTTTCTTTTTAACAAAATTTACGTTACAAACATATACACAACTATGGCAAACAATAACAACAACAACAACGATATACCTTTATTAACTACCCCTTTTTTACAATATAATATACCCAGTAATTCTAACGAATTAGATTTTCACTTGCCATCTCGTACTCCACTTCATGGTCTAACAGTTGCTGAATGGGCAGGCACAAAATTAAAAAATCACAGTAAGAACACATATGGAGCTTTATAGATTATAGTTAACAACTTCAAATTAGATAGTACAATCACATCAGCACCTACAAAAGAAGATACAAAAACAGTACCTTTTCATCATAAATCAAATACAGCTTCAAAAGATACAAACGATGACAATAATTGGAAAGATGTTTATCGTAATATCAAATGCATGGATCAACTCTATGATGCTTCTTTTTATTCATGGCTCAAGTCTGAAGAAAATGTGTTGGTCACAGCAATGTATTTACATCGTATTGCCAATGAATATCCTCTAGTTCGTATCGTCAATGCTCTTAAATGGCTTATTAGTGATTGGAGACTAGAGAGTATCAGTACACTTGTAAGATATGTGACAGCCGATTGGTGTGATGAAGTAGGCAAGTATTTCAATCCACCCTCACTTTTAAATCTAAACAATATTCATTAGGTGACCTACGGAGAGCTCATCTTTTGCGTCACTTGACAAACAGTTGGGCGACTCAATATACAACCACACTCATCACCATGGTCCTATCATCTGCGCCTTATGCATCAGCCACTCACGCTCAGCGAGAAAGTTTCCTGCGAGTTTTTACCAAAGATTGGGATTTTTCAAAACTATCCGAATTCTTCATGTATTTAACAAGTCCTGCCAATATTGATTATAAAGTCAAATGTGTCATGCTTCAAGAAGCGGCTCGAAGAGAACGAGAGGCGTTGGGTGCCAAGTTGTGTAAAAAGACACAGCAGCAAAATGACAGAAGACATCACAGGAGAACATCAAGTAATGACGTGAATGATATCAAACGTCTCAGGCTGTCTACACCTGATTTGGAACATGCAGAGCAGGAATCGACAGATCACTGTGCGAATATCCTTCATTCAAGATCAGTCACTTCTTCTCCACCACCTTCCCTGTCAGCAAACACGAATGGCAATAATGAAAGTACTACTGCTGTCAGTAGTCCAAGTACAGCACACGGCAATAACTGTACAAGTGGTAGCAGCAATCATAACAATCATAACGACAACAGTGGCAGTAGTCATAGTAATCATGATTTTGTGGACTCTAGCAATCACAGCAGCAGTGACAACCATAGTAATAGTCATAATCTGGCAAGCAGTAGCTCTAGTAACCAAGGTAACAATAAATTTCTAAAAAAAAAAATCACACGTCAATTAACCCTCGTATGAGCAGTAGCTAATATGAACAACGCTGCCACAGACCATCATGAGCAACGAGATGTATTTCTTTATCCTTCTTCACTTCATGGTTTATCACATTTAAGAAGAAGGTCAAGTTCAATTGGATCTACAGAATCCTGCGATATCATAGAAGATCCAATGGATGCTGCATCAGAAACAACGATGAAAAGAAGAAATGCTACTACATCATCTTCTACTCACGTTTCATTTTTTACTGAATAAACATTTATTTGTTGATCCCCAAAAAAAAAAAAGCAATACGCATCTCATTGGCGCGTCACTGTCCTCTTTCTCCCCTTTTAATCAGTAGATGATCTTTGAAGACACCTTCTTGCCTTGTCACACTGAATCTCTTGATTTCACCCCTTCTCCTCTCATGGCCTACTTTCACAACAACCCATACTTTCCTATCATTCGAAAAAACAGAATCTTTTTTTTGTGTGTGCAAGAGAATGACACAAAACGACTTGTATGATCTGATAGCTTTGAAAATGAAAATTTACCCGAATTCTCCCGAAATGGCTATTGACAAACTACAAAACAACGTCACTCGGCTTCCTTTCCCTTTCAGTGAAAGGACCTCAAAAATTTTGAAAACTTTTTTTTTCTTTCTACTTTTTTTCCCCTGGTTTTAACATTCAAAATGCTTTTTAATACCAACATTGCTTCCAAAGTCTTGCGCTCCACCGCTCACGGTAAGACTCCCCCAGCGAAAATAGGATGGGAAAAAAAAATATTCACGTGAAACTAGTCGCTCGCCGTACTTATGCCAACAACGGTGGTTACGAGTCCACCTACAAGAACTTGATGATCAACGCTCAAACAAAGGTTATCTGTCAAGGTTTTACCGGTAAACAGGTAAGACGCAAAACCAAGAAAAAAAAGAAAGTGTAGATTGATAGGATTGGATCTAGGGTACTTTCCACTCTGAACAAGCTATTGCTTATGGTACCAAGATGGTTGGTGGTGTTTCACCCAAGAAGGCTGGCCAGACTCATCTTGGTCTCCCTGTCTTTGGTACCGTCCGTGAGGTAATTTAGAAGCGCGGGAAACGGGAGGGTTTTTAATCTGTGTTCTCTCTAGGCTGCTGAAGCTACCAAGGCCGATGCTAGTGTTATCTATGTTCCTCCTCCTGGTGCTGCCCAAGCCATCTTGGAAGCTGTTGAAGCTGAAATCCCCTTGGTGGTTGCTATCACCGAAGGTATTCCTCAACATGACATGGTGCGCGTTAAGCAAGCCTTGATGACTCAAAGCAAGACCCGTTTGGTCGGCCCCAACTGTCCTGGTATGATCTCTGCTGAACAATGTAAGATTGGTATCATGCCTGGTTCCATCTTGAAGCGTGGTAAGATCGGTATCGTCTCTCGTTCAGGTACCTTGACTTATGAAGCTGTTCAACAAACGACTGATGTTGGCCTCGGTCAAACTTTGTGTGTCGGTATCGGTGGTGATCCCTTGAATGGTACCAACTTTATTGACTGTCTCAAGGTCTTTTTAGAAGATGAACAAACTGAAGGTAAAGAGAGATGAAAACAAGAGAAGGGTGATGTTCATATGGAATATAGGTATTATCATGATTGGTGAAATTGGTGGTACTGCCGAAGAAGAAGCTGCTGAATTCTTGAAGCAATACAACTTGTCTAGAGAAGTTCCCAAGCCTGTTGTTTCTTTCATTGCCGGTTTGACTGCTCCTCCTGGTCGTCGTATGGGTAACGTAGATGCTACTGATAAAAAGTACACATGATTCATATTTTCTTATAGGCCATGCTGGTGCCATCATCTCTGGTGGTAAGGGTGGTGCTCAAGACAAGATTGCTGCCTTAGAACGTGCTGGTGTCCATGTTACCCCTTCTCCTGCCAAGTTAGGTGTCACCTTAGAAAAGGCCATGAAGGAAGCTGGTTTGGCTTAAATTCTAAAACAGTAAATATTTATTTATTTTTACAACACCAAGAAAATGACCCTTGTACGGCTTCCTTTTGTTTTGTGTGTCTGTATAATTTTAGAATATGAACAATACTCTTAACATGTATTAGTATAAAACATCCTCTTTTTTAAAAAATATATATGCTCATTTTGAGATACACTGAATGACTAGAAAAATAATATGAATGAAATCATAAATGTTCAAATAACGCGTCGTAAAAGATGCAGGACACAGTTTCTTTTTACCGTATACAATAGGGTTGTGCTATTGTACTTTTAAAAGAGAAAAAGGCTTGCATAAAAAAGCTTGTGGATATTCATATTGATATTTCCAAAAAAAAAAAGCATTTGCTGCATTTCTTTAGCCAAGCCACCAAACCCTCTTGCCAAAAATTTTTTCGGCTTTCAAAAGTTCAGCAAAGAAGAGCGAAACAACCCTTTTTTTTTTTCTCTCTCTCTCTTTCTCTTTCAACGTATATTTCATCGTAAGTGACTCCATTCATCAAAGCTCAAAACGAAAAAAAGAAGAGTTTAGTAACACAATGTGTACATTAGATGAGTGCTGATTTGGTTTGGTCCATCGTCAAGAACAACAACTCTTTCCTTGTTAAGCGTCAAAACGTTCAATTCTCTTCTGAACCCTCCAACTTGTTGAACCTCAACTCCTTCAAGTACTCTGGTATTGCCAACTACAAGGTAAACATACAATAGCGAGAAAAAGGAAACAAGATGTTGACATAAACTAGAACGCTGCCATCATCCCTGCTGCTCGTGGTGTCCGTGTCACTTTGCGCAAGGCTAACAAGGAACAATCCCCTGCCAAGTCTGCCAACACTGTTGTCATTGCCAAGACTCGTCGTCAAACCGCCAAGTCTGTTGCTAACTTGATTGCTCGTGGTAACAAGTACAGACCCGACCTCCGTGCTGTAAGTGTCAAATGAGTAGGATAAAACTTCTTTTTTAACGTGTGTACTTGTATAGGCTGCCGTTGCCCGTGCTTCTGCCATCATCTCTTCTCAACAACCCAAGAAGGAACGCAAGGTCCGTGAAGCCAAGGGTGTCCGTGCTCAAAAGAACTAAATATAAAATAAAAGAGTTTTTTTATTAAGTGTATACAAATTAAATTATATTAAGCTTGTCTATGATTGTTTCTTGCTACCGACATGATCCATCAAGTAATGGTAAGATAACCGGCTATAATGTGAATCTCGAAAATGAAGCAACAAAAACCATGCGATGAGATGATTTGCTAAAAAGTAAATCCAGTGGGTATACTTGATACCAAATAAAAAGGCATATATCACAATATAATACATGAATAAATAAGTAATCGTACTCCAAAATCTACTTGTATTAGTCCAAGAATTTCCCAAAAATGACATATTCTTTACCTGTTGTTTTGACGAGGCAACATCTTTCGGTTACTGGTCAAAATCTCGACATAAACCATGATGGGTGCAATAGCCAAAACACTGTGATCTGAAGAGAAGGGTACAAACCAATGAACAGAGATGTTTCGTATCCAAACGAGAAGAATAGGTAAATTAAATGGTAATAAAGTAAAGAATAATAATAAAATAGAAAACATGAAATTGTATCTATTCTCCCTTTTCAAATCATCTGCTTTTGTCTATAAAAAATATGAATGACTGCACACGAATACATCAAAAGGACCTACTGGTATTTTACATCTTAACAATGCTCTAACACAATCAATGATTTGGACAAGGAAAGCAACAACAAATACAAACTGATAAGGTATACAAGTAGCTACCATCATAAACAGGATACAAGTCGTGATTGTCCTTCGTTGAATTTGTTGGTATCTCGTCTCTTGCTGACGAGAAATAGGCCACAGATTAAGTGAACAACATTCGGTTAGACAGGCAAAGAGTCGTAATGTGCCCTCTACCATCAACCAAAGTAAACAGACAATGCCCAAACTGATCCATAAGCCAATCAATGGTATCCACCAAAAGAAAGGGTCTGTATTTCCCGTCAAGATATCTTGCCATAAAATCTTACTATTAAGCCAAACAGTGTCACTGGATGATGTGCATTGAACAATACTGCAGATGGTTACTAATAGCATCACAATAGGTAGGCTTCTTTGAAGACAGAATGATAACCCTTGTCCAAAATGTGGATAGACACCTATAAAGCAATGAATGCCTGTTTTTATCATAAAGAATATCATTTACCAGAATCATTGTAACATTTGATTTGTGAAGCAAAAACCAAGACGACGACAATGAATGAAAAAGTGGCCAACATGATACCATTTCTGAACCCTAGACGACCTGCACTTCCGTACCAATCAATCGATAAATCCAATTGCAGCGGTTCAGCACAGGTTGGATCCATCCAGATCTGAAAGGAAAGTCCGTTTTGGTCTCGAGGGTAATTCATGATGGAGGCAAATGCCGTTCGACCATGAATTGAGACCTCAGTCTCCTCTTTGTGATCCCCTGCTAAATTTACATAAAATTTGGATTCATGCATGGTTGAGATGGATTGGCGTAAAAAAGGTGCAAAATGGGAGGCACTGCAGTTGGGTCGTGATATTTTGAGATGGTAGGCCAAAATGGGACTTTCGATCGAAGGAATACGAACAGACGTAAACATGCCACTGTTCGTCTTGACATGAACTCCTTCTAAAGCGATCGCTGCAAAACATGTCAACAAAAAAAAATCGTATATAAATTCAGATACTTACAGAGCATGGATTGATGAATGACCTGGCGATTCATTCTTGTATCAAACGGTTCAGCCACTAAAAATCTTTTATCTGTCGTGTCCTTATCCATAATACCAAGGTAATCATTATTTCCCATCTCTTCAAATTCAATACTAGCAAATGAAAATGTGTTTCCAGAAAAAGGGTGAATATCTGCTTCAGTAGAGGCAGGAATAGGTATTGCGATCGAGTTGATCGCTCGACAAACCAAATCGGAAAATCGTTTGGAGCATAAAAACAACTCAAACCTCCCGCCATCACCAATCTTATCATCTGAAAGAATAGCAAACGCGTTCGCATTAGCTACAGTCGGTAAAAGAATCATGCTTGCTCCTTGCTGATGCTGCTGCTGCTCTTGAATGACAAGTCTTTTTCCAGGAGGTAAATAAAGAACGTCTGATTCTGATAAACTTAATAAACTAAGATTACCTATAATCATTGTTATTAAAGAACAAACCTTTCAGAAAGTGAACCTTTACCTAATTCAAGATCAGAGCCATCTCCTTTTCTATTTTCAAGACCACTCAACAGAGCTCCTCTTAAAATACGCATGCGATCTTCCAGGGGTTTTGTTTGTGATCCTCTTCGGATATCGACTACATCCAATAATGCCTTGGAGACTACTTTGACGAGTTGATTACATGTCAGGATCGATACATGATCTGTCGCTGTCCAGACATAAGGCACAGCTGTTGAAAAGATGGTAAATCCGTGTGTTGCGGGCACGATGGATTCAATGTTGGTCGAATCTGAACAAACTGTATTATCCAATGTACCACCAGCGATTGAAACAATCGCCACATCCTTCAGCACATCTTTCTTCCTTTCCTGCCAAAATCGGTGAATGTCGTCATACAATTCAGATATTTTCCAATCAAAGGGAACAGGCGGTAAAAGATGAGGCGTTGACATCGTAATGACTGTATTAATCGTGCCCTGCTGATAATTGTGCGTAGTAAACATGGTACGAGCAACGATGCCACCCATAGAATGACCAATGACAATGACAGAAGTAGCATCAGGTAACGTTGTAGGATCTGTCTTGCGTGTCTGAGGATAAAGTTTGAGAATATAGTCAATAGCGTCATTTAGATATTCGGCTTGTTCAAGTATCGATTGACCGTGAAGAGCGGAGAATTCCTCATTGAAATCAACTGAAAATACAGTGTGAATTAGAGAATGAAATACATGAAATTGATTGTTAGTATTTACCAGTAAAGAAATCCAAATTTCTTGTTCCTTGCTGCCATTTGTAAAGATTATTTTCATAATGTGAATAATAATAAATAGCAGCTTCTGCAGCTAAAGATCTAACTTGTTTATAGCTACCAGCATGACCAGGAATAAATAAGACTGGCACACCTGTTGGCTTTCAAAACTGTTTAGTAAAGCAAAAGAAAATAGGCTATCAACAGTATGTCCTTACTCGATCAGTTAAATCCACTCCTTTTTCTCTGTAAAGATAAAGACTGTATTTCCCAGCAAAACGAGTCATTTCACTATCAAAGCCAGTTTGTTTAATGTATTGTGGTCTCGTATAACTTTGTTGGCAACCCGAGACATCCCGTTGGTGATGTAAGAATGAATCCAAGATGATTCCAATAGAAGCAACTGAAAAGAGTATAAGAAATAATATACTCAGTTTGTAATGTCTTGAAAGTCGATATAGTTTGGGTAATGGAAATCGTCTTATGGTAGGTGAAGATGGAGGAGAAGGTGAAGTTTCTGGAGATGACATTCGATTGAGTTTAGGTGGTTTTTCATTTGCGTTCTTACTGACTATATTGACTACTTTTGGAATCAGTTGCTGTTTAACCTGTTCTTCTTCTTCTTCTGTCATTCATTTATTTACTTGAAGAAGAAAAAAAAAAAAAAAAAAAAAAAAAAAAGTGGATTTGAACGTCACTTTATTTAGCGCATGTCAGTGACACATACGATATATAAAATGGCTCGTTTATTGATTTGTTGTTAATTGATTAAATGATTTCAACAGAGAGACTAGTCTTGACCATCTTTCTATTTCTTGTTCCAATAATTGGTGACATAAATTTACTAATAAAGATGAATGGATAAATAAAGCAAAAGGTATTGTTTTTTTTTACCCCTTAATTCATGAGATTTATCCAACCAATGATCTTGCACAAAAGAAAAATTTTGAACTTTCAACTGCTGTTCATACATGAATGAGGATAAATTATCTTCCCTATCATAAACATTATAAGCAATCAATGTGATACTCTGTGCAAGTGTACATGATTATGCGTACAACATTGAAATAAGATGGGAAAAAAAAGAGAGAAAGAAAAAATTGGTGTGAAAAGTCCATTGAATAAACAAACAACATTTTAGTGTGTGAGAAATGCATCATGAAAAAAAAAACATATAAATTCTTTCTCTCTTTTACCCCCTTTTTCCTTCTCTTTTCTTCCTTTAACAAACTTTGAATATGGCTTTTATTTCATTTGTTCGTGCAAATCCTGCCCTAGCTCCCCTTTTCTTGTTTGCTGGTGGTGGATGTGCTGCTGCAGTTACGTAAGTAGATAAATTTAAATAATTTAATCCATATTAATATTAATTATATAGTTATCCACGTAATGAACATTATATATATTAAACAAGTATTAAAATTAATACAACACCTATAGTTTATTTACTCAAGACTCATCCTGAAATTCAAATTGACAAGAAGAATAACCCTTATCCTTGGCAACGTGTTCAACAACACCAACATATTAAGGTAATTTGACGTATTATCTCATTACACTTTAAGCTAATATTGTATAGTTTATCAACACATATCCTGAATTCTATGAAAAGCGTAAAGAATTCAAGCATCCTACCTATTAATTGCTTTCTCTCTTTTTCTTGCTGTGATACCTTTTTTATTCTTCAAATAAAAATTAAACATGGAATATCCCACGTTATATTATGACTATCAAAAAAGTAAAGCTAAAAGAGAGAAAAAGAGAGAGAGAAGGAGAAGGATGTTCATTTCCCTATCTAAGAAAGGTTGTAATTCAAGCCTTCAACAAGGTCTTGTTCACAAGCGTCAAACATATACGCATACACAGCTGAAATAAGCTTTTATATCCATTGATGTAGGAAATGCGTCACTTTTTTCTCAAAAAGCCTCAGCATATGTTGTAAAAAAAAAACAGGAGAAGTTTCTCTCCCAGCGCACGTCTATTTTATCCCTTTGTTCTTATATGGCTAATCAAATGAATCCTTTTTTTTTTAACAGCTACCAACGCCTCTTTGCCCGTTCCAAGTCTAATCCGGTTCCCTCATCTCCTTAATGTTAATAATCTGTATCCCTTTTACTAGAGATTAAAAACAGATGAATGAGCATTATAGTTTTTCTTTAATTAATAACTGATCACTACATTGTGCATCTAATATGTATTATTCAATCAGATTACCTTTTTTATAAAAAAAAATAAAGAGAAAACCAACTAAAATAATGTCAAAATCTTGGTTAAAAAGAGAGTGAATCAAAATAATGAGCCGAGTTATGCACTTCATATTAAAAAAGGGATGCTAATTCAATCGTGTGTGGAGAAAGGATATAAAAAATGGTTGGGTTCCTTTATTTAGTCATGAAATAAAAAAGGGGAAATGCAGGTAACAATAAGGCACGAGAAATACGTAAAGTATTGGCGTAACATCAGACCTTTTTTATGGCAAAAAAAAAAGCAAGAATTTTAAACAAGAAAAGGTGTATTTGTTAAATTATCATTTATTATCAGTTATTTCCCCGCAAATGTTAATAAAATGTCATTTGCGTTGTCTTTTTACCCCCTTTTTTTTTATTACCACGGCAACCACCCTTTACCCCCCCCCTCCATGCTTCTCTCTTTCAGTTTAATCATAAAAGAGAGAAAGAAGATTGTGTTTCCTGTTGTTTTCTTTTCCTTTTTTTTTTTTTTTTTTTTTTTTTTCTTTCCTTTTCTTTTATAAACAATGGAATCCAAAGCAACTTTAATTGAAACTCCATTCCATGCAATAAAATCAAAATTTAATAAAGATTCAATTAATGTGATTGTAAGAGAATACTGAGTATAAACAATAAGATGGTTAATAGTGAAGTAGGGCAGTACATCATTAATGGAAAGTGATAAATTATCAGAAGAAGATTGGAATATTTATTTATACAAAGATCAAGATTATGTCAAGAAAAAGAATCGAGCAAGATCAGTACCCAATTCATCTTCTTCTCCATCCTTACCTTTAATTAAACGATCCATGACAGGTTCCAGTATTTCATCTACCAACTCTTCTTTATCAACTGGCTCGCTAAGAAAGCAACCTTGGGCTCAATGGTTCATTCATCATAATCCACCTCCATTACCTACCACTAGAGTATCTTCTTCACCAGATTGTAAAGTAAAAAGAGCTCGTGTCATCAAGGAATTAATCGAAACAGAAAAGAGTTATCAAGCAGATATGCAACTTGTACAAGAGATCTATTGTACAAAGGAGTCACCGTGGACAACGATCGAAAAGAAACAGATTTTTATTAATTTAGAAGACATTTTATTATTTGAAAAAGAGTTTGTTAAGCTACTTGATCAGCTAACCGAACAAGACATGGTTGGAGCGCTTGTCAAGATATTTCTCAATTCGGTATGGTGACTAACATCATGAGTAAATTGTTACTTAACAAAAGTAGATGAATAGAATAGAACAATTGTATGCTGAGTATTGCAAAAGACATGAGGATGCACTTACCAAATTACAAGAATTAGGGCACATTCAAGATTATTTAATGGTAAGATGCTCTCCTTTATCATTGTCTTCCCCCTTCTCCTTTTATGAGACCTCCTAAAAACGTGAAAGTAGAAATGTCAGCAAGAGATACAAGGAAGAACGAACTCATGGGATTTAGCAAGTTTGTTGATTAAACCAGTACAAAGAGTATTGAAATATCCTTTATTATTTAAAGAAATTTTATTATTAACACCAGAATACGACGTGGATTATGAATCATTAGTCTTGGTGAATCATGAAATGGAATTATTAGCAGATCATATAAATGAGATTAAAAAAAGAAAAGATATTGTGGAACAGTTATTGATCAATGATCATAAAAAGAAAGTAAGGTTGAATTAATTAATGTATGCTTTATTAATGCTTTCTTATGCTTATTAGGTTGTGTAAGTGGTAAATGATTAGATATCATCCATCTAACGTTTAGTAGTCATAGTATAAATAAAAAGTGGACAAGAAAAGTACACTTGAAGAGACAACAGCAACTTGGTACACAGGATTCAATATTTGATGAAATTTATCGACAATTTGAAGAAAGACAGGCAAAAGTAAAGCTGTTTGAAAAACAAGTCTTGGATTGGTTGACTACAATCAAGGAAAGCCATCAAATATTAAAAGAATTTTTAATTTCGTTTGAAAAACAAGACTGTGAATTACAACAAACTTTGTCTCAATTAACACAAGACATTCAAGCCACTGTGAGTTAACCAAGAGATCTAGGATCATACGCTTATGATTTTAACCATAGGAAACAATGATTCAACTATCTGTGTGTGATAGGATAGACTCATTCCTGAAACTTTTCAAGAATCCAACTCACATCATCCAAAAACGCAACCGAAAATGGATTGATTATGATCGAGCCTGTCACATCATCTCCAAGGGCGAAATACCCGACAAGGCTCTACAGGCATCTTCAGATGCTTATGTCTCTCTTAATGCTCATCTCTTGGATGAATTGCCTGCCTTCTTATCTCTCACATCCACTTATTTTGATATCATTCTTGATGAATTCGTAGGCATTCAAGCGTTTTATTGGAAACAAAGACAATTAGCTTGGAGACCTCTTCTAAACTCACCACAACCAGAGAATTGGCAAATGATACTATCAGAATTCACCATAAATATGGATCAGATACAAGGAAGCTTTGCAAAATTATTGATCAAAGAAGAAAAAAAAGAAAAAAAAGAAGAAGAAAAGGTGATGAGTTGGGTTGATTTTTTACATACAGAACCTAAAGAAGAAGAAAAAGATCAAGAAGAAAGTCCAACAAGAGTCAGTGACAAAATGATTCCCAAGGCAATGATGAATGAAGGTCTTTTTGGTGAACCTGAGTTTCAGTGCGTTGCTTTAGTTGATTATGAAACCAAAGAAAAATTAAAAGTTCAAAAAGGAGATATAATACAAGTATGGTTAATCACTACAGATAAACAAGAACAGTGGTGGTACGGTAGCTTAATTCACAACCAACATGTTTATGGTTGGTTTCCTTCTTTCACTTGTAAAAAAGTAAAGTAGGCAATAATAAAACTTTATTTCGTTTGTACACTTTTTGATCCAACAATATGTCCAATAAAAATTTTTCTCCCTTTTTTTTTTTCTGTGGTAAAAAAATAGTCACAGAAACTTGAGAACAAAGGGGCTATAATCTTCTCTTGTTTACTTTATCAAACGAATTGTCATTCTCTCTTTCTTTTATGAAAATGATTTGAGAATAGACGGAGGATCTTTTAATAGTTGTTGAATAGAAAGTGTATTTATGCTTTTATATCTTTTTTTTTTTGTAACCAATTAAACATTCTAGATATAAATATAAACTCCGTGTAAAACCATCATCCAATGGAAAAGCGATAAAAATTTTTATGATGGCTTATTTTATACACGCTTTATATCAATTTTTTCTTTCTTTTTTCTCTCTTTCTTTTACATTTAATTATCAACGTAAGTAATAACCTACTTTATTTTTTGAATATTTTGTAAGTTAACTTTTGGTATAGCATGGCTGACGAAGAACACACCTTTGAAACCGCTGATGCCGGAGCTTCTCTTACTTTCCCCATGCAATGTTCTGCCTTGAGAAAGAACGGCCACGTTGTCATCAAGGGCAGACCCTGTAAGATTGTTGATATGTCTACCTCTAAGACTGGTAAGCACGGTCACGCTAAGGTTAACTTGGTTGCCATCGATATCTTCACCGGAAAGTAAGTAGCTTTTGAAGAAAAGTGTATGAACGGATAATTAAGAAATTTATAGGAAATACGAAGATCTTTCTCCCTCTACCCACAACATGGATGTTCCTAACATCACCCGTCAAGAATACCAACTCATCAACATCGATGATGGTTTCCTCAACTTGATGACTCAAGATGGTAACACTAAGGATGATGTCAAGCTCCCTGAAGGTGAACTCGGTGAAACTTTGGAAGCCGAATTCGAAGAGGGTAAGGACTTGTTGGTTACTGTCGTCACTGCCATGGGTGAAGAACACGCTTTGACTTTCAAGGAAGCTCCTAAGGGCAACTAAATCCTTTTATAAATATATACAAATTTTTGTTTTTTTGCTGTAATTTCAGAAAATTTTTTTGTCCAATGTTTGTAACGTCTAATGTGTGTGAAAGAGGAATGTATGTGGCTTGTATCTTTCTGTGAGTGTATAACGGAGTTTGAAAACAGTCATTTCTGTCTGTCACAAAACGTTTAAACCAGGAACCATACTCAATTTTTTTTTTTTTTTTTTTTCTTTTGAAATGCTTCAATCTCTGCTTTCTACAAAACATGCTTTAAACAATGTATGTAAGAAATCCATTGTAAATAGTAACCGTCAATGTACATTATATAAAACCAAATTCTTTGAACAACGCCTGTATACGACAACAAATCGAGGATGGAATAAAGATAATGTATCAGCAGGCATGTATACAGCATCGATCTTTATCACTATGATTGGAATATCCTACGCCGCTGTACCTCTCTATCGACTCTTTTGTGCCAACACAGGGTTCAACGGCACACCTGTGATTGATCGTGGCCGCTTTGGACCTGAGCGACTCGTGCCCCAAGATACAAGACGTATTCGAATCACATTTGAATCCAATACATCGGATACCTTACCCTGGTCTTTTAAACCCGAACTACGAGAGATTTATGTTGTACCGGGTGAGACGGCCTTGACGTTTTATAAAGCTAAAAGTAAAGCCAAGACAGACATCATCGGTATCGCGACTTATAACGTGACACCTTATCGAGCCGGGTCTTACTTTAACAAGATTCAATGCTTTTGTTTTGAAGAACAAAAATTGAGCCCTGGAGAGGATGTGGATATGCCTGTGTTCTTTTTTATCGATCCAGACTTTTTAGATGATCCATTGATGAAGGATGTCAACACGATTACGCTCAGTTATACTTTTTTTAATTCACAATATGCCAATGGATTAAAACCAGTTCAACCACAACAATAAAGTATGCTTTTATTACTTGTTTATACATAAAAGAAACTGGGGTATATTATGGATCTTGATTATATTCGCTTGGATGAATAATAGGAGATTCAAATGCTTTGATGGGTTCATGCGTAGTAATAGTTGTAGTGCTGTCGTCTTGAGGTGGCATAGAAATAATGGATGAAGTAGACTTAGGTGTAGTAGGTTGATCATGATGAGTAGTCGTCCAACTGAATAATCGATAAGGAAATAACGGTCTTTTATTTGCTTTAATTGTATTTGAGGAATCAGATGGACGTCTTTTATAAGCTTCATTCGATGCTTTTAATATGCTAAGTGATTCTGCTGATTTATGATTTCGTATCATGAATCTATTCGTATTATGTTCTGGTGTAAGAAGAATACTAGAAGAAATGCTTGATCTTTCATCATCATCATAATCATCATCTCTTCGCGATAAAGTAGGTACAGAACTATTAAATTCGTTGCCATAGAAACTTTGATGAGGCACATCCAATCGTTCCAACCATTTATCGAGTACACTTGTTGAACGATGATGCATGAGTGCCTCTAAACAGTCTACCCACATTTGCCATTCTTGCTCTGATTCAGCTTGTAAGAAATAATCAGGCCAGTCATATTTTGATGTATCATCGGATAATAAACCAAACAAATGTTTATTTTGTTTTTGTATATATTCGGATGGTATATTGACAACAAGCGTATAATGATCGAGTGATATGATAGCCAATGCTACTGTGTCGTTCTTTATAGTCTATTAGGTCATATAAAGAATATAAAAAAGAGAGATATCTACCTGGGTTTTGTAGTAACGTAATTCATCATCAAAAAGCACAAAGTATCTTTTTTGAAATGACTTGAATTTCCCATGTTTTTGTTTCATTAGCCAGCCCTTTAAATGAACAACAGACGATGCTGAATCTCTTTCAACATTATTTTTTATACAAGGAGTAGATGACGACGCCGATTTAAGCATTGATTAAGAAGAAAAGAAGAAAGAGTAGCGATGCATTATTTATAAATTATTAAAAGTAGTACATATTATAAAAATGTTGTGTTATCTTTATATAGTAACAAAGAAATCATTTTCACTCCTATTTTTCCCTTAAATAAGGGTCAACAACAGAAAATACCTGAATTAGAGAGAAATAATTAAAAAATGAATTGCTTAAATATTGAATTAATTGCGCAACGATAGGTGAATCTCTTGCTTGTATTGTGTTAATTCGTTATTGACCTATGAAAAAGAATAAAAACCGCGTTTTTTCCTTTTTTTTTTTTGTTTTTTTGCAATTTAAATAAAGAAGTGATCTGCCACACATTCTCCCTGTCTCCTTTTGCTTTTTTTTTTTTTTTTTTTTTTTTTTTTTTTTTTTTTTCTAAAACTGTTTCTCAAATTTTAAGCCATGCATGGGAAATGCAATATTTTTACTTGGTTTTCGAACCTTTTCAAAAAATTTTCGGACCATCTCTTTTTTTTTTGGACAAATTTTATTTTATTTTCAGACGTGTGCAAATGAAGTTATAAACAATATTGTTTTTGTCTTTGGACGAGCTTATTTTTGATTGCATCATATTCCAAGAAATGTATGGTATAGACTTCTTCATAAGAAATTATTCGCTCGAACCAATTTGCATAGAATCATTTCAGTAATCGTGCAAGCTACCAGAAACAGAGCAGTATATGCTCTTTACTTGCATTCAAAAACAAAAAACAAAACAAAACAGATAGATGCAGGTTCACAAGGATGCTTTTTATTCATTTTTAGGCATACTTTAAAATATATTTTTTATTTACTTAACTAATGAAAAATACTTGTTATTATATCGTACTTAGTGCAACATAAACTTGTGGGGGAGGGACATGCAATGACAAAAATAAAGTTTATTTATTCTTTTTCATTTAATGTGGGTAAAGTATTTTCAATAGCAAGTTCAGGCTGATACTGTGGGTGGCTCATTGTATTATCTTCCTTTGGTTTTCTTAACGAATCACGTCTAGGTGGCATCATGATAGGATTACTGACACGTCGTACACTGCTAGTTCTTGAGGGCACAGGCTTATTCTTTAGTGAAGCTCCTCTTTGTAAAACAATTGTGTCTGATACTGATCGACCGAATGAAGGTGTACTGTTCTCAACGAGTGCTTGGTTTAAAGGATGTTCTTGTTGCGAATCCGATGTGTTCAAAATGGCCAACTGTTGCTGATAATTAGCAGGTGATGTTCCAATGATCGTCGTTAACTTGGGTGGATAATTATCTGAATATCGGTTGGGATCATTAGTCAATAAAGGAGGGTTCATAGATTGAGTTAATAGCATATTTTTTGGTGGTGGTTGTGGATAATTGATGTACAGCAAATTACTTTGAGAGAATTGACTATATGGACTTTCACCCTTTAATGCCTTTTGTAATTTGGTTTCATTCATCTTTCTTGCGTTCTCTTCTGAAATAGGAAATAATCTTTCATGATGCAGTATCATGTCTTCAAAAAGGTCTTCGGGTGACCAATCTCCTGTTGTTGCTTCTTCTGTTTGATTGAAATCATGAAATATGACTGGAGTAAATATAAGAGCCAAATTTTGTATATTCATTTTGTTAATCTGACTATTTGAATTTACACTTTTTGAAGGTTAATAAAATGTTACACAGGCAGCTACAATACTTACTTCGCCAAATGACTCACGAGACAATGCAAAGTACTTCGATGAGCAAAAGATAAGTTTGATAACTTCGATTCCAGCATTCCAAATCGTTGTGCTTGAGGCATATGCTCTTTTAAAAAAAAATGGTTAATAGCAATGAGAGGCTATATAAAATGATACTTTACTACTGTAAGTAAGTCTTGATTGTACATTGAAATCCAATAAAGGACGCTTTAATTCTCTAATATACATCTTTAAGATGGTCGCTATAGTAAATACGTCATGTCTATTATCCAAAATGACTTGATCTTCATCAAGTTCAAACTGATGCTTTAATTGCTCCACATTGGATTGTCTTCCTGATACTCTGTAGATTCCTTCCTTTTGCAACCCACCCATGCCTTCAATGGCTTCTATACATTTTATTACAAGTACAGGTACAGGTCGATTATGTTCAATAGCATAAGATTCTAATGATCCACCAAAAAGTACCTCTGATATACACAATATGAGTTAAACAAGCTGCATTCATATTCAATTTACCTCTACATTTGCCTTCTAAATAAAAGTTTTCATATCGAATAGGTGCAGGTGGGTGATAACCAAGAGATTGATGATGGATTGTATATACTTGAATATCTTTGTTGCTATCCACTTTCATGGCTGCGGTATAAGACGCAGTTGTTTTCTATGAAAAACATGAATAAAAAAACCCCCATATTTTTTAGTCTATTATGTTACTTCTGTCTCCACTCTTAAGCATTCCATTTCTGTTAGTACAATGTTTAATAAGGATGATTTAACGCATTCAGATTTCTGTTTTATAGTGTTTTTCACTTGCTAACATACAACATGAATAATGAATTCATATATACACATAAAATAATTGTATCTTGGTTACCCAATTGGTTTCTTCTACTGTCTTTCTTTGCTTTTTTCTTAATGTTTCCAAAACTAAGATACCATCTCTATATTCAGAATCTGCATCTGCAATATCCTTTTTCATTTTAGCAAATTTTGAAATTTGCTTATTTTGATCTACAGGTGAAAGATATCCATTGCTGGCTGCTATTGTTCTCATTTGGGAAAATAATCCGGCCATCCCCTTTTTATTGTGTTGATCATCCATCATACTATAATCACCAGACAATCTTGTTATATCCGCAGAATTTCGGCTACTTTTGATACTGTGCTCATCATTATTATTACTTTCTTCATAATGCTGCTGTTGTTGTTGATACGTATATTGAGCATTTTTTAACTCTTCACATTTATGTGTATATGATTTTTGAAGCTATATAAATACATATGGGCTGTAGTTAGTATAATCACATATTTTTCTAATATTAAATATTAACCTTAACAATGTCTCTGTTACGAAAATTGATATAATTTAAATTAGCTTCAGATAACTTTGTTTTATACGCTTTCCTAGTGGCTTCCTCATGTTCCTTTTCTATTTATTAACAATTTATTCTTTAATTTCTATTTGTGCTTCTGTACCTTTTCCAGAACTAATTTTTCTATTTCTCTTTTTAATGTATCCCTTACACTTGTTCTATTTTCAATCAAGTCATATACGCTTGCTTCATATACTCTTACAGCTTGTTGAAAAGTAAGTTGAGATTCATTCATTTTATTATCAGTTTCATATATTGAAGTCAATTTTTTCACTTTAGTTAATGCTCCTATATATAATTCTTCTGCTGAAAGTCTATCACCTGTGTAAGTGTTTATGCGTTATTTCAATCTACAAGCAATTACCGTGCTCGAAGTAGGTTGATGAATGATTCCAAATCATGAATGTTGTATTTAAATTCTGTATTTATAAACTCAAATTGTTTATCTATTATAGCCAACTATTTCATGTAAGTATATGTATATAATATCTATCTTATTTCTATACTTCGTCTTCTGCTGGTTGCTGTTGTTGTTGTTGAGAAATACTTTTTCCTCTTGCTCGTGTCATTAATAATATAAAAAAGAAAAAAGACGTTTAAATATAGAAAAAGAGATAAAGTAATAAAAAGATTTTTTTATTATGTGTACCCTTATTTAGCTTTTTTATTGTTCATTTAATTGAGCCACGTTTTTCCTTTTTTTTGTGCGAGTGCCAAGGACACTCTCAGGATATATAAAATAATTAAAAGTCAGCATCACGTCAATCAAGTATTACAACTTCTACACATAAAGGTAGTTATTGCCAGCTGCATAGGTAATATTCTCTTTTTTGGGTGTAAAAGAAAATATTTCGAAAATAGACTTTATTAAACAAGGAAGCCGCTCTTATAAGACAATTAAAATTAAAATGTAATATTTACAATAAACGAAATGTTTCCGAATATATTTCAGTGTTTTAAACTTTATTCGTATTGGAAAAAAAGTTTTTGATACGTTGACAGCAGAATATCTCTTTGGCTTGATTTATATTTTCTTTTTAGTAAATACCTTTCATATATTTAGATAGATACTCTGGTATCACAAAACACTCAGAATCCTTTATTTTAAGTATTCTTGATATAAATGTAACAAAAGGATACAGTAATTTGAATAGTCTATGCATTTCTTTCTTCCTACCAAGGCTTTTATTTCCATTTTCTTCTTCTTTTTTTTTCGTTGGTTTCGAAAAAAAGAAGTGCGATTTATTAAAAAAAAATATAAATACCGTCATCCTTACTACTGCTAATCACTCATACCATGCGGCCTATAAGAGAAGATAGCGGTATAAATAAAATATGGAAGGGAAAAGTGGTATTTATAGGCTTTCGAAAAACCAATGATACCGAGATTTAAAATTTGTTAGTGTTTGCAGAGCTTAATTTAAACATGTCTCATTTTTAATAAAGATTTTTTAAGTAGAAGAAAACAATTTAATTTTTTTTTTTCATGGTTCTTCCCAACTCCCAAACTTTCCATCCGGTGACGGGATCTCAATTTTCACCACCCAAGCGCAAAGTCAAATACAGGTCGTATGCTCAAGCAACTAAAGTGTCCTTGATGCATCAGCATATCGTTCCTCCCCACGTTGATGACTCTTCGAAATTAAATACTTTACAAACTAGCATTTTCAGAACGTCTAGAACAAAAGGTGCCTTTTTGTTTGATATTTCTTCTTGTAAAGAAAAGTACACTGACCAACAGTGCATGATTATTCTCAAAGAACAACACCCTAATGTTCATGCCTGTGTACCTTTGAATGATGGACCACGTCGTTACCTAGAAGTTTACATTACCCCTCAGAATGACAATAATGACATCCTCAATCAAGGTCTCATTTTCAAAGAAGCTAATTTAAGAATCTATCCTCGTGCATCTCTCGACGATAATGCTAAGACCGTCAACCTTAAACTTAATCACCTTCCTCTTCTTCCTAAGAAGGACATACTTTCAGGTCTTCAACGCAGTTTAGCTGTGTTTGGGGAAATCATGGATGTAGGAATTACAACCGAAGCAGCCACGGGCTTTTTTATGGGCTCTGGCTATGCTGTTTTAAATGTTCAACAAGCTGCCGATACTACTGAGATAAAAAAATTTCAAGAACTCAGCCACCAAATCAGTTGGTGTGAAACTAGTAACTTTTTTCATGCGACATGGAACAATATGCCCACCTGGTGTCGTTACTGCCATAAGGAGGGGCATACCAAATTCGAATGTCCTGCCTCCAAAGCACGCATTATCTGCTACTCCTGTCATCAACATGGACATCGTTCCTTTGAGTGTCCACGAAGAAACAATAACTTGATCATAAATAAGACCAGACGAACGTATCAAAACAAGCCAATCGCTTCTATTGATGTGGTTAATCAGACCACTAAGCTACAAGATTCCGATGATGATTCAGATGACTCTGACTACCATGATGAGGAAATGGAAGATGTCTCGGAATCCTCGGATAAGGAAGAGGAGCAAACCATTGATCAGGATGAGATTTTGCAACTGAAGCAGGATCTCCAACTTCCTGTACATACATCGACCAATGTTTTGCAAATGAATCAGACCAGTGGACAAGGTGAAAGTTTTATAACCTCACCAAAACAGAATCCACAAGCAACAGCTACGGACAGTCCAATGAACGAAATCCATGGGCAGCATGGAGAACTGAGTGATGTATCCATCATTCATAACTCGATATGAAAATAGTATTAATAAGCTACATGTAAAATATATCCAATAGATAGGCTACAGGTTAATTCGGATAATCTTCATTAAGGATAAGATGCTGCGTAATTGCACGGTTAAACCATATTAAATCCAGGAACTAAATCACAGTCAGCCGCAATCAATCGTATACGAGTATTCAATGACAAATATAATAATAGAAGAACACGTAACCCTTATCTATTTGTCATCAGCTATATCTTACTCATTAATTATTAATCCATGACATGAAATATTATCCGTGTATGAAAAGTATAAATAGAGTACAATTTTCTTCTTAAATAAAACAATCTCTTTATCGAGTCTCGTCCTCTCTTGTTCCTTTTTATTCTTGGATAAATCAGTTTAGGCATGCGATTGGTAATAAGGTAAAAAATAGAAATAATTTAAGTAAGGGAATATAAAATTTAAAATAAAGAAATTGTAAGCGCATTTATATACTGGCAACATTCTAATCATGTCAAGAATGTGAAAAATTATGATAGTAAACGGTTGGGTCGTATTAAAATTCGTCATTTCAAACATATGTGAACAAGTAAAAAATGTCGGATGTTCATAATACAGTGCCTCACAAAACCCTTCAAGTGTTTTGGTTTTTTTCGTTTTTTGCTCGTCACCGAGTATTAAGTACAACGATTGGTAGCATGTCATACCTCATTTGAAAGCCACGGTGATAGGGTACTTGGATAATGTTTAAACTCCTATTTTCATGTACAATAGCCGCTCTATTTAAGGGTGTTCGATTTAAGGGTATTTTCTATTTATGGGTGTGATTCTAAAGAACGGCATAGGTCCCCAGCATAAATACCACTATACCACTACTCTATTTAAGGGTGCAAACCAAATATTTTTACCACTAAATAGAAAAAATTTCTATAAGTGATAGTTTTTTGGAGCACTCTAACAATAAATTTTTTACCTTTGTAAAATAGGATCAAACTGTTTGCTCTTTTGAATTATTTAATTCAGCCAGTCTCATCCGAATTCGGCAATGTAATTTACGATCAAGATCATCCAAAGGAACTTCGTACATGATAATAGTTTCATAGGCTTCTCTCAACCGATTTTTACACTCTACTATATCGACACACTGCTCATCTTGCTTTGTACTATCATTTTCTTCTGTTTCATCTATGTTGCCTTCTGCTGTTTCTTCATTATTAGTAGTGCTTGTTGTATAACATACTATCATCTCGCTTTCATCTGCTTCAAGGTTCAACTGGCTAACATCAGTAACTTTGTTGTCAAAGTTCCTGGGGAGATCTGGGAGCATTCCATTTATTGTTTCTGGTTTTACTTTAAGCCATACATTAGCTAGAAAAAACATAGCCTGAGTTTGATCCATTTTGTAAACATTTGGATTATCCAAATTTTTACTGATATACAGACATAAAGCACGGTCGTACTGCTGGGCTCGGAAGTGTGCCTTAAAGTTGTCAATAATTCCTGTGTATACAAAATATTAATGAGAAAACTGTAAAACAAAAAGACAGTTTATATAGCATTTTATCCAGAAATAATAGGTTACATACATCAAGAGCCTGTAACTTGCTAGTCATGTTTGCTAGTAGAAATATCAATTTAATGTTGTTGAGCGGAATTCTTATTTTATGAACGGACGCATTATCCAAAAGAAGAGCAATTTTTCGATCCTGTCTTCCAAAGGCAACATTTAACTTTTTCACGTATGTTGTCATCCAAGCATTAGTAGAATAATGGTATTCAATCTCATGTTTTTTTTTTCCAATTGCAGTCATGGATAACAAATTAGCTCTTGCTTTATAACATTTGGGGCTCTTGTGTTGTCCGATAAACCATTGGTGCCCTTTGTAAGTCCCATCCCGAGTACAGAGCAATCCAACTGTCAGACAGGTTTTACTATTTTTAGACCATCAAGCAGCTCGGAACATATGGTTATTCTTAGTGGTTGCTGGTAATATAAGCCTGTTTCATCAAACTTCATGATATTTGCAGGATCACGTGGCCCAAGAAGTTCTTCTATCTTCCTCAATTCGTTCTGAATGTTTTCAGAAGTAATGTCTACCGAGACACTTTCATCATGCATTGGCCTGCATTTTACTCCAATTCGCTTAAAAAGTTTGGTGAGCCATCTAGAAGAAAATGAAATTTCATTTTCGAGGATTCTGTACTTTACTCAAGCAATAGGTCTTACATATCGAAGGATTAAGTCTCAATTGTCTGGTAGATTGTTATTGTTCATGTCTGCAACAAACTTTACTAATTCATCATCAAGTAGAGGATAGCGTGTTGTTTTTAGACTTTTGCCATTATTGACAACATTATTATTACTATATAACATTTTAGCATTTTTGAGAATGTTTTATATAGTCTGTTGGGAAAGTGGTTGATAAATTGAATTTCTTCATAGCCCATTCACCTAATTCTGTTCGATTAAGCTGGCCAGTAGCATTTTGATCCAAAAGCTCAATTTTTTGAGAAAGAAAGGCGTACACGTTTATTATTAGACATGTTTTTATAGATAGAATTTATTGTATCATACATTTATTCTCATCAAAATTATTTTGAGTCTACAACTCGTATATTATCCTTCCAGCAATTTTGACCAAGTCTTAAGCAAGTTTTGATTTGTTCTTACACAATTACCAAATCTATACCAACCGACAGTGCTTATGTGGAAACTGTAATAGACGAAGATAAAAAGAAATAAAAAAGCACCAAAACGATTGTTGTAAACATAGTTATTTTCTATAAGATATCAGTTGTATTAAAATAAATAACGATACACAAAGATTAAACTATGATTGAACAATTCCACACTTTTCCAAATTTAGAACAATAGGATCAGTATTTGTCATCCTAGCGAGTCTAATCAATTGTCAACCCTAAAAGTAATTAGATCAAAGTTAATTGACTGGTTATTATTTCTATTGTTCAACTTCAGATGCATATATTAGAACATCGACAAGCTTTAGCTTAATCATTGGTTCTTCAGCACGACATCGTTACCGAGTCTATATCTTTTATATCTACGCTCACAAAGAATATAAATAGATGCCAACTTTTTATCCATTAAACGGGGCTCTTTTGCAATATAAAGAAATCTGCAATAAAGAAGGATTTTAATTTTATATTGCTGCTATTGTTTTTTTGTTTAATTTTTTTATTTAATCTTACGATTAAAACAACGATAATTACTTTGAGATACTTTTTATTCTTGATTATATCCAAGTTAAAGTTATCCTTTTTTCAATCAGGATTTAGGTGGAATATTTATATTCTTTTGAATGATAATTCATGGGGACGATTGAGTTAAATCAATTGGTTCTTTCTTGATGTTTCATTCTGGATTGGGGTATTGTCATCATATCTTGTTCCATGGAATCTTATCTTGTATAATTATATTATAAATCGTTGTTCTAAGATACTAGTGTTGCATTTATAAATAGTCATCCATGGAATCGTTGTTTAAGACGGCACTTGTATTTTGTTCCTGAATGGTTATTGGGTTTGAGTAAACTCGGTTACTAAATAAGTACAGAAAGACTGAAACCTAATAATGGAGACAATAGGAGCTATTAAGGCACCAATCGGATTATCGATAGGATTATTTCTCAATCATTCGTTTAGATCAATAAAGTTACTATGCAAGAAAAACAATATTCTATTCTGACATACAGTAGCGGACAAAACTGGTGCACAAAACTTTTTTTCAGCTTTTAACTACCATTACTTGCTCATGGTAATCGAAATAGCTATGAAACTATATTAGAAGAAAGATATACTAGCCATTGTAATTTATGTGCATTCTTAGCATGACATTGTTAAAACTGAGCGAGGAACATGCTTTTTATTTATAAAATTTTACATTTTCTAAAAACCGCAAAAGTGGCTAAAATCTAAGACTTTGTATAATCATCTCATCTCTTGATATCATCGAATATTCTTCTTGGCATATGCTAGTAGTATGTGTGTATATCATTTTCAATAAAAGAGCCCAGCTCTTTAACTATTCTTTTCCAAAGATAATCTACCCTTTTTGGTCTAGTGTCGTATCGTCATAGCTTTGCCTTCAATTGCCACCGGACATGCTTAAGAAGGCTTAAGCCGGGATTAGTAGTAACTAACCTCTTAGCACAGAAGCCCTGTTATCAAATATTGAGTTTGTGGCATGCCTTGACTTGTGCTTGGTGTCATTGTCATGCTGAAACGAGAGATTACGATATTTTAGACCACTATACCCTAGGCTTTTGTGGTATGTGGTAAGCAAAATACATGTGTATACCTATGACTTTATTACAGCATCGTATACTTGACACAAATATCTTGGTCCTCAATATCTAGTACAGCCTTAAAATGTAACAGAGCAACCAGCATGCTTCATTGTTTGATCACCGTAAAAAGATCGCTAAGGTTGCTCGACTTGCTTTCAATATTAGTGTATACTATCTGCACTCATAACATTCATGTTTTTTTCATTGCTAAATATGATGGAATTCCAGCCCTCTATAGTATGCGATGGTTTGTCGTGATACCACTTTCATCGCTTTTTTTGGCTTATACAGCTGATGAAATTCTTCGATTCCTTAGTTCCAGACTCAAAATCTAGCTTCCTACAGTGCCTTTTGACTGACAGTTTGCTAATACTGTATCCTAAGGACCTCAAAAAGAGCTGAGCATCAGAAACTGTGCGTAAAGGTCCTTGTCGAAACTTTAGGCGGATGATTGCATTAGTTATTTTGCTGACTACGACCTGTCGACTACCATGGTCACAAGCCTTGATGTTCTTTTCTTCCTTTCTTATCCTGTTGATTGTCCATTTGGAGATTCTTGCTATCCTAAAAAGATTTGCTGCCGTACGAACTAAGTGTATTCGAAATCTCAGAGATTCGCGCTTACAGTTACTTATTTTCTTAAGCATATAAGGCAAGTACTTTGTCATAGTGAATAGGGTGAAAACAAAAGGGGGAATTCAATGGGAAATACAAAATAAGCATGGGTTTATGTATTTTTCAAGAGCCACTAAAGCTCACTAATATACTGTGAAATCTGAAAGCAAACGGGAGAGATACGAGGAAAATTGAAGGAAGGCTAGACAAGTACTATATTTTTGGCGAAAATTGAAATATTCAGAAAATCACTAAAAATGATCTTATGCCTGAGGGATGTCCGACACAGTTCCCGTTTACATATCTTAATGTATCTTTTAGACTGCCTTTCAGATGGTATATGCCACAAAAGTCGCAGACATATGGCGGAGATGCAATACTGATTTTCATTTTTGTGCACCAGTTTTGTCCGCTACTGTACATAGTCTCAATGCAACTTAATACATTGGATCATAAAAGAGATTATGCAAAGACTCATTACTATAACAAGTTGGTATTATATATGCAAGACATTCATTACTCTTTATGATATAATTCACCGTCAGATCTTTATGATTCAACTATGCTAGTGTTGGAGATGTTTGCTTTATAGCATAATTTATTATTTTATTATGTCTACCTATAACATTTGTAAGATGAGTTAATGAAAACGATTGATTGGTATGATCTTGAAAAAGAAGATATTATATTCCAGCAAGACAATGCTAGTATCCATACTGCTAAAAAGATCTCTGAGTGGCTGGACAACAATAATATTACTGTATCAAGATGACCTTCTCACTCTCCAAACTTAAATCCTATTGAGAATCTTTGGTCAATTCTGCAAAGACGCTTATTGCAGTATGAAAAGCAGCCTGACGGAATGCTTGAGTTATGGTCAAGAGTAGAGAACGTTTGGGAGTCAATTACTCAGAATAAGTGCCAAAAACTCATAGAAAGCATGCCTAAACGTATTAAAGCAGTTTACAATGCAAAAGGAGGTCATACTAGATATTGATTGTTATAAAATAAAAATCCCACAAAACCTTTCAAGTGTGTGCCTGTTTTTATAATGTTATTACTCCGCGTTCATTACATGAAACTCGGAGTTTAAACATTATCCAAGTACCCTATCACCGTGGCTTTCAGATGAGGTATGATATGCTACCAATTGTTGTACTTAATACTCGGTGACAAGCAAAAAACGAAAAAAACCAAAACACTTGAAGGGTTTTGTGAGGCACTGTAATAGTAGCTTGATATGAGCTTTAACAGTGATACAATGAAGATATTTGGCTTCAAGGGACTCGACTTGTTGTTGATGTTTAGTAAAATAGTAATGATAATAAAAGAGATTTGCTTTGAATGATATTTATTTAAAAATAATCAAAAGTAAAGTATGTCAGAAGTAAGTTTGTCAAAAGTAAGCGAATTAATTGTTTTTATAGTTTTTATGAATTTTATAACATGCTTTAAATTTAAAGCATGCCTTGATTTTAATGCACCTTATAATTTCTGTACCTTGCATTAATTTTTATGTTGTAAGGTTCGTTAGGCTTTCGGGTTTCGATAGGTTTTGTTTTGCCAAATAAGAATTATGAGACAAAAACTATAAAAAGACAATAGTTGTGAAACTAAAGATTATATATGACTTTATTAATAGAAATATTGAGGGTATTTATACTTTTTAAATGTCTGGGTCTTTACCGCTATTTCAATTGATCGGTTAAAAGAATGATATGGAATATAAGGAAGGATAGTGGATAATCAATAGCCGCTGTCTTCTTGACGAATCAAGGAACAATGAAGTAAATAATTATTGATCTAATCCATAATTATAAAATAGGATTGAACTGCCGTTGTTGTAATCAGGTTCCAATATAGTCTTTTAGAACGCTGGTAGGACAACAGGGCAAGATTGGCTATTGCAGAATTCTCACGTTTATTAATAGAGATCTGGTTAGACTATAATTCTGTAGTATCCAAGTTTATCCATGAATGTTCACTTTATTAGTTGTGTGGATACAACAGGTTTGATATAAGTTGTTGAGATAAAGTATTAGGTCAATTGAGATCCAATAAGAGTAAGTAATTTGAATTATAGGCTTGTTTGTATATAGTGACCACCAGATCTTGTTAAGTGGATCAAACTTGATTTGTAAAGTAAGATGTAAAGTAATGTAATAAAAATATAAAATGAATACAATGAAGATAGCTTGCTTCAAAGGAATTCGACTTGTTTGTAATAAAATAAGAAAAATAGATTTGTCTTTTAAGAGACTATTTATTGAATAGAAGTGAATATACAGTGCGTTGCAAAACCCGGACACAAAAATTAAAACCCCATGCAAATCCCTATAAATCGTCGTCTAGACGAGCTTTTGATTCGAAACTTCGCACAGATATAGTGTAACGTATATAGTACTGATGATCCAAATTTGGAACGGAGAAAATAATGTATGGCTGAGTTATAATCCTATGGGTTATTATTTTCGAAATTTATGTTTTTTTGGATAAAGGTTTTTTATTTAATATTTTAAATCCCCCCTCCAGCTTTGATTACTGCCTTAATACGTTTGGGCATACTTCTGCAGTATGATTCTACATCACCTGGTGTAAATGAAACCCATTCTTTGCATATACTTTGCCATAGTTCATCAACATTGACAGCACGGTTGTCATGACTGCGTAGCTTATGCTTCAAGTGCCTCTACAGATGCTCTATAGGGCTGAGGTCATGGCTTTGTGCTGGCCAGTCCTGCAGTAATTGTGTCCCTTTTCGCTTCATCCATCTCTTGGTATGTTTGGAGGTATGCTTAGGGTCATTATCGTGTTGGAAAATGACGTCCTTATGTTTCCAGTCATAGTAATCGAGCGTATCTTTGTATGTGGTTCCCAATATATTGGTATAGGTTTGCGAGCTCATATTACCATCAAAGATTGACAAGCATAACCAACCCCTTTTGCTGTCATGCAATCCCACATCATCAGGGATCCACCTCCGTACTTTACTGTCTGCTTTACATGGTGTGGTCTGCTTGCTGCCCCATCTTCTTTCCAAGTGTAAGGGTTGCTGTCTGGCCCAAAGATATTTATTTTTGTTTCGTCAGAAGAGATAACCTTCTTCCAGTCATCAACAGTCTAGTTTTGATGCTTCTTGCACCACTTAAGGCGGTCTTTTTGATGTTGGTCACTCAAAAATGGCTTGCTTTTCTTGAGTACAGCTTTAAAGCCAAGTTCGTTCATCAACCTTTTTGCTTGCCATTTGCTCATCGAGCATCCAATTGACTTCAAATAAGAACATATATCAGAAATAAACTTTAAGGCACCAGATCTGAGCTTTAAACGAAGTGCATTGGTGCGGAGATTCTGAGTATATTTTGGCCTTCCGCCCTTAGGTCAGATATAGTCTGGTTTTAAGGTAGCCTTTAAGCAACGTACAGTACGATCAGAGACCCCAGTTTTTGCAGCAATAGTTGTTGTGACTTTGTTGTTATGTAGGCAAAGTTTGACGCTGTCAGGCTTACTAGAGCTAATTCTGCGAGGCATTTTAAAAAATTGAGAGTGGGAAAAGTTACGTAGTGAGAAACATTTTTAAAATGTAAGAAACTTTAGTGGATTTATATACAACTTACAGACTGAGACTAGGGCTACAAGATGATGTACCTTTCGTTTCACAACGTGTAATCCTTGTGATGTAATGATGAATAAAAGATGAATAACCACTTTGACGTAAATGTGCTATATTAGTCTATGGCAAATCATGCTATAAATGACTAGTGTATGGCGTTAATTCAGGCCATAGTTTCGCATAAAATAAATTTCTCTATCTAACGGTAGTTAAATTACGTCAATGCTGCTAATATTCGTCGATCTATCCCATGAAAAGAGTTTTGTGTCCGGGTTTTGCAACGCACTGTAAGTGAACTGAAGTAAATTGAAATAAAAGATATAGGGATATTTATATAAAAATAATAGAGAGAAAAAAAAAAAGGAAATAAAGTTGATATTTTTACTTGAGTCAATATTTTTACTTGAGTCGATATTTTTACTTGAGTCGATGTTGTGTATTTCAGTTAAATTACTGAAGTAAGTCGATTTCAAAGTCAGTTGTACCGTCCAAAATTTTATAGATGTCTTCATCATTCTCGTTACTGTTATTTTGTAGTATGTTTGGTTTGGATTGTGTGTTTTAGAGAAGTTTTTCTTGAATTTTTTAGAGTAAGGTACTGTAGTGACCACCAGATCTTTTAATTAAGATCAAATAAAGGTAAAGATAAAAAAAAAAATAAAGGGATCAGGAACTTTTTATGAGAAGGTTGCCTGTTTATTGAATAAAATATATAAAATAAAATGTGAGTAGAACTGTACTGTCCTTTTTCTTCATCTAAATAGTTGGGATATTTATTGTAACTTTCTTTAATATATTGCTTGTTTGCGGGTTTAGGTTTTTAAGTATGTAAGTTTTGTCGATAGTGACCACCAGATCTTGTTAATAGTAGATCAAACTTGTTAGAATAGGTTAAACTCTTGAGGTTTAGGAATAGGTTTACAATGAAGATTATTGACTTCAAGGGACTTCAGTATTTAAAATAGAACACAGACCAAAGGGTTTCAATTGAACGCTTGATGAATTTATTGTTTTATAAAATAAAGAAAATATAAAAAGAATATAAAATTCAAAAGTAAAGTGAAGTGAAGTGAAGTGAAAATAGGGATAAGATATACAGTAGCGGACAAAACTGGTGCACAAAACTTTTTTTCAGCTATAAGCTACCATTACTTGCTCATTACAGTTGCAATATCTATGAAACTATATCAGATGGAAGGCGTACTAAATGTTGCAAATTGTGCAAAGTTTAATCATTGCATTGCCAAAAATGAGGGAGAACCAAGCCTTTATTTATAAGAATAGATATTTTTAAAAAAAACCATAAAAGTGATTAAAACCTAAAAGTTCGTATAATTGCCTCGTCTTTTGATAACAGCAGCAATTCGTTTTGGCATGCTTTCATAGTATGGCTGCATATCACTTTCAGTAAAAGAGTTCCACTCTTTATCGATTCTTTTCCAGAGATCGTCCATGCTTCTTGGTGTGGTATCGTATTGAGACAGCTTTGACTTTAACTGTCGCCAAACATATTCAATAGGATTTAGATCGGGACTTTGTGGCGGCCAATCTTTTAATACCGATATCCCATTATCAGATAACCAGTTAGTGGTATGCCTTGACTTGTGCTTTGGGTCATTGTCATGTTGAAACAAAACATCACAATTTTTCAAACCATAATATGCTAGGCTTTCTTGATACGTAGTAGACAAAATATGGGTGTATAATTTTGAATTCATTGTGCCATCATATACTCGACAAGCTTATCCTGGTCCTCGAGATGTAATACAGCCCCAAAGCATAACAGATCCGCCGCCATGCTTCATTGTTTGATTAACATGAAAGGATCGCCAAGGTTGATCGACTTGCTTCCAATAGTAGCGTATACCATCGGCGCCCCAAACATTGATTTTGGTCTCATCGCTGAAGATCACAGACTTCCAGTCCTCCACAGTCCATGATGTTTTGTCGCGACACCACTTCAATCGCTTTTTCTGGTTTGTATAGCTGATGAAAGGTTTGTACTTCTTAATTCCAGACTTGAAGCCTATCTTTCTAAGAAGCCTTCTGACCGACCGTTTGCTAATACTGTATCCTAAGGACCTCAAAAAGAGCTGAGCATCAGAATCTGTGCGTAAGAGTCCTTGTCGAAACTTTAGACGGATGATTGCATTAGTTATTTTTTTAACTACGACCGGTCGACCACCACGGTTACGAGCCTTGATGTTCTTTTCTTCCTTTCTTATCCTGTTGATCGTCCATTTAGAGACTCCTGTTGTTCTAGAAATATCCATTGTCGTACGACCTGAGCGTATTCCAGATTTCACAGCTTCTCTTTTATCGTTGCTGACTTTTTTGGGCATAGAGTGCTGGTACTTTGTTAAAATGGATAGGGTAAAAATAAGAAGTGAAATTCATAGAGAGATACAAATTAGGCAAGGGTTTATATATTTTTTAAAAGCTATTGGAATGCACTAGTGTATTATAAAATTTTACAGCAAACTAGAAAGAAATGGGTAGATTTGAAAGAAGGCTAGACAAGTACTACATTTTTGGCGAAAATTGAAATATTCAAAAAATCACTAAAAATGACCTTATTCCTGAAGGATGTCCGGCACAGTTCCGGTTTACCTAGCATAATGCATATTTTAGACTGCCTTTCAGATGGTATATGCCACAAATGTCGCAGACATATAGCGGAGATTCAATGCTGATTTTAATTTTTGTGCACCAGTTTTGTCCGCTACTGTAAGGGTATTTACAGTAGGTCAAAAAAATGCTGCAAGGAATCCATTTTCCTTGGTTTTTGTAGCCCACATCCTGTTACAATGCCACAAACTGCCTCTGTTCCCACACAGTAAATTTCCTACATGTTGTGAAAAGTTTGAAAGAGTTTAAGCCCTATTGGATAAGTATTGAAGGAAGTAAGAAGCGCGCAATTTGAAAATTTGAAAAAATGAAAATTTTCACAGAATAAACTTATTTATTAATATTTAGTTGGTCCTCCTTTTCCATTAATAATCTCTTGAGTTCTTTCCGAAATGTTATCTACATGCCTTTGACAAAGTTATTTATTGAAGTCAACTCATATTTCATCAACTCGTTCCCAAAGCACATCTGTGTTCTTTGCTCTGCGTTCGTAATAGTTGAGCTTCAACTTCAATTGATGCCGTACGTGCTCGATTGAATTTAAGTCCGGGCTCTGAGCTGGCCAATCGTTAATATAGTTCTCTTGGTTACTACATAACTAGGCCATTGTAAATTGTTCCTTGTGCTTTGGGTCATTGTCATGCTAAAAGTAAATGTTGGGCCAGTCGAAATTGCAGTACTTCATACTATCACGAAGCGTAGTGTTCAAAATATACTGGTAAACACCCGAGTACAACTTTCCATCGTAAATCTAGCAAGCATATCCTGGTGCTTCAGAGGTTATACAACACCAGGACATCAATTTGCTAGCTTCATGCTGGATTACAAAATCCAGGTCATGATGTTGAAAAAGGTCACTTGGCCTTTTCCGATAGTGATCATCACCATTAAAGCCCTATACGTTGATCTTGGTTTCATTAAAATAAACGATTTGTTGTCATTCAACCATTGCCCAATCCTGATGCTCCTTGTTTCATTCTAACTGATGCTACGTATGCACTTTTGTCTGAAATGGCTCCTTTTTTTCTATCAGAAAATGGAACTCCATTGATTTCAGTATGTTAATTTCTGGCTGGTATGAGATATCATAGCCAAATTCAATCAGCTCCAGGTATACCTCTTTGGAAGTCTTTGGAACCCCTTCCATGACTTTTCTTTTGATTAACCGCTTCGTCACTTTGGAGACTATTGCAGGTCTATCACATGAGCTCACTGTCCTACTTGAAAACAACGTTATAAAGTATCTGCTAACAATTGATTCGTGTAATCCAGTCTCCTTAGCAATATCATATTTTGATGTGGATCCGGTTAATGTCTGTTTGAGATCGTTTATTTTCTCCTCTGACAGTGATTTATGCATGCAATTGACGAGAGGGTAAAAAAGAGAAATAATTTAAACAAGGGAATATAAAATTTAAAATAAAGGAATTGTAAGCACTCTTAAATACAGATAGCATTCTAATCACGTCAAAAGTGAGAAAAGTTGTGATGGCAACCGGTTGGGTCGTATTAAAATTCATTATTTCAAAATGTGTAAACAAGTAAAAAATACCGGATGTTTAAAATACTATCTTTAGCGGTATCAAATTCCACCAATAACCATTGTCCATATCCGAAAATTGACGAATAAATGCCCTTTCTATTGTGGCACGGACAGTCAAAGTTTGAGATAGTTTGGTGCAGTATTCATGGACAAGCATCTGTAAAACATGAATTTTGCAATTCCTTGCAGCATTTTTTTGACCTACTGTATATGTTTTTGGTTTTTATAATTTTATGTTGTTTTTGGTTTTCAAGCAAAAGAGTTGATACTCTGTTTTCAAATAGGTTGTTACACTGTAACTTGTCGGTTATACTGTAGTTAGATGTGCTTACGGAGGTAAATTTAGGTGTTTGGTTGTTAAAGTTGATAGAGTTTTTCTTGATAAGAGTAAGATTTAAGCAAAAGCTTGTTATATTTGTCGTTGATAGTGACCACCAGATCTTATGTGTAAGATCAATACGATGTTTCTTGAGAAGGTATTGGGATTTAAAGTATATAATAAAAATATCAGGAACATTATAAGTAAAGAGAGCCTGTTTATAATATAAGTGATTCTTTATTGAAAATGAATAAGATATAGAATAATTGTGTCAAACAAAATAATTGTTGGGATATTTATACTAGTTGTGGTTGTTCTTTTTTTTTGAAGTTTCTTTCATTTTTCTATTTTTTTTCATTTTTGAACCTTGTTTGATTTTTGAACCTTGTTTGATTTTTGAACTTTGTTTCATTTTTGAACTTTCTAGTCTTCGCTAGCCTGACTTTGTGTAACGCTTTCATTTTGGTTTTGTGGGTTACAACACAAAAGTTCATTTTCTAACTGGCGTGGTACTAAAAAAAACTTGACTGTATATCTTTCATTATATTAAATTTTTTTTTTCTTTTTGACTTTTTTCATTTTTTTGACTTTTTTCACTTTTTTGACCTTTCTCATTTTTTTGACTTCTTTGTCACATTACAATGTACCTTCGGGTCAAAAATTATAATCTGCATCTTTACACTGTAAGGTTCGTTAGGCTTTCGGGTTTCGATAGATTTGATATAAGTTGTTGAGATAAAGTTTTAGTAATTGAATAAAGTATTGGATAAAGTAAGTTCCAAATAGAGTAGATAATTCGAGTTATAAGTTCGCTTGTGTATAGTGACCACCAGATCTTGTTAAGTGGATCAAACTTGATTTGTAAAGTAAGATGTAAAGAAATGTAATAAAAATATAAAATGAATACAATGAAGATAATTTGCTTCAAGGGAATTCGACTTGTTTGTAATAAAATAAGAAAAATAGATTTGTCTTTTAAGAGACTATTTATTGAATAAAAGTGAATATAAGGGAACTGAAGTAAATTGAAATAAAAGATATAGGGATATTTATATAAAAATAATAGAGGGAAAAGAAAAAGAAATAAGGTTGATATTTTTACTTGAGTCAACATTTTTACTTGAGTCAACATTTTTACTTGAGTCGATATTTTTACTTGAGTCGATGTTGTGTATTTCAGTTAAATTACTGAAGTAAGTCGATTTCAAAGTCAGTTGTACCGTCCAAAATTTTGTCGTGTTTGATCACGAATAGTCTTTTTATAGTAATTAACAAAGGTACAGATAAATTATTAAGTAGTTAAAGATTGTCTCTTTTATTTAATAAAGATAATGTATATTTATACTATTTTACATTTGCTGCGGAGGTGACGTTTGTTATGTATTGATATAATGTTGATATTGAAAGCACTGCGGATATACTGCGTCTATACTGCGGTTGACATTTACAAGTAGAAGTATTAAAAAGGAATCTTTATAACATAACCCAAAAGGAGAATAAAACATATTGTAATGATTTGGTTTATAGTAGTTTCTCTGTTTGGGAGTGTTGAGTTAAGGTTTAAATAAACAGATTTGGGTGTAATTGATATAAGAGTTGCTTTTATATGAGTCAGATTTGGCTTGATTCGCTTGTTATAGTGACCACCAGACCTTGTAAAGTAGATCAGACTGTTTTGATAAAGGTAAAATAAAAAAAAAAGATAAAAAGATAAATAAAAGGGGGTTTTACAATGAAGTATGATAGCTTCAAGGGACTTCTTGTTCTTGATGTTAAATAAAATAAGAGATAATTTGCCTCTTTAAAAGAATATTTATTTGATAAAAAGAAAAAGTAAAATAAGAAGTGAAGTAAGTAAGAAGTTAATAATGTGATGATTGGATTGTGTAAGGTTTTTGTAGTATAAATAGGTTTGTACTGAATAAGTCTTGATATAAGATCAAAGGTTTTGATTCCAAAAAGAGTAATAAATTGAATATAAGTTCGCTTGTAATAAGTGACCGCCAGATCTTGTTAAATAGATCAAACTGTTTTGAGTAAAGTAAAATAAAAAGATAATATAATAGGGATTACAATGAAGTGTATATGCTTCAAGGGACTTCTTGTTCTTGATGTTAAGTAAAATAAAAGAAAAATAAAAGAAATTTACTTTGAATGATATTTATTTGAAATAATCAAAAAGTAATATGAAGTAGAAACAAGGTTATGTAGAAACAAAAGTAAGTAAGAACAAAAGTAAGTAGGTAAAGTATAAGAAATATTGAAGTTATTTATATGTTTTTGGTTTTTCTGATTATATGCTGTTTTTGATGATTTTATGGATATTCTATATTTTTTTGTATTTTTCTGGATTTATCTGTATTCATACGTATTTGTTTGTATGTTCCTGGATTTAAACTAATTGGAGAGAGAAAAGTCGAATGCTGCCAAAGTTTGCTGCATTGTGTTACAATAAGAAGTGAAGTATTTTTGTGATTATTATTTGGAGTTATTTATATGTTTTTGGATTTTATGCTTTTGTTCTGTTTTTGGTATTTTGGGTGGTTGTTATAACATAAGAGGCGGTTGTTGTATAGTGTAAGGTGGTTGTTGCAAACTGCAGCGATTTAAATTCCGCCGTTTTGTTCTTGCGTGTTACAATATTGTAACTTGTTAGTACTTGGGACTTGGCTTGTGTTAAAGTGATGTAGATTTGTTTAAATTGAGGTTTGAAGTCTTGAATGACTTGAGTTTAGGTAACTTGATTGAACGTTTAACAGTTCTTTAGAGTAAATTGTCTTTGAGTAGTGACCACCAGATCTTTTTAGATCAATAAGGTTAAGAATAAGATTGTTTGATAAACGATAAAAATAAAAGGGATCTTTCTTGATTTGTGATAACTCGGGTATCAGATTAGAAAGAATAAGTAAAAATAAAAAGAAAAGAAAAGGTTATTGTGATCCAATAAGAAAAGATTGCTTTTTAAGCGTAAGAAGATTTGATTTATTGAATTGGATTGGATTGGATTGGATTGGATTGGATAATGTTATTTTGTTTAAAAATATTCATCTTATTTATATAAAAATTGGCGTGGCTTATTGTTTGTGTTGTTTGACATCTATGTCGAACGACATCAATGTCGCTGGACATCAAAATTATTCTTGTGATCAGCATTGTTCTCTTGATCTAAAATTTCATCATTTGTGCTACAATATGACAATTTTATAGATGTCTTCATCATTCTCGTTACACCACAATATCCAAATTGAGAATAAAATATAATACAAAAAGGAAGAGTACTTCCAATTCGGAAACAGTTATCGAGGCATTTTAATATGCTGCGTCCTCGGGGAATCGAACCCCGGCCTTCACCTTGGAAGGGTGAAATTCTACCATTAAACTAAGAACGCGGGGTTGTGGTGATATGTGCTATGTTGGCCAGGACCACTTCTTTTTTCCAAATGAACACTGCAAATAATATAGAGACTTTGACGTAGATTTTTAACAGATCTGACAATCATAGATCCGTAGATTTTATAATTTTTTTATGAGAAACCATTATATCTTGCTGTGTTACACCTTTTTTAATTTTGAAAAAAGATTTAGGTGCGAAAAAAATAAAGAAATTTATCGATATTTTTGTTTTTTTTGTAGGGTAAGTATTCATAAAGTTATTCACGTTTTAAAAAAGTATCTGTTTTTTTTACAAATGATCTTTTTTTGGAAAGCCTGTTCCTCTCTACTGTTGAAAGACCGATGTCTTCTTTTTTTTTATTTTTGAGGCAAAATGCGGAAATCAAAAGCAATTTGCGATTATTTTGTTCAGAAGAATACATATTAGGAAGGTGGTTTGTGTTTTTTAGCTTAGATCATTACAAACGTGTTACAAAACGTAATAAAATAGTTGTGTTTGGGAAAAAAAAATGACCTGGTAAAAAAAGACTTCGTAAAAAAAAAAGTAAGTTAAAAAAAAAGACGAAGTGAAAAAAAAAAAGAGTCTGGCAATAGAAGGTTCATTGTTCAAATGAAAACAATCATCTAACAACAAGTACACTTCATAGAAATGCAAACTACTTTTACATTATAAAAAAAGAATACGTGTATATTCTAAAAGAATAGAAAAATAAAGAAGCTCTGCTAACATTTTGTTACAAGGCAGTTATAATTAACAAATACATACAAAACGTTTTTGTTTATCAAGTAAATAGATTGTTTTATTATTTTTTATGACAAATATTGTAAAAGAATATATGTTTTTAAGCTTATACTCGCTCATTACTTACTTTATGTTTGCACATGAGTGTAATTTGCCATTAGTCATTAGTCATTAGAGATGTGGGCAATGGCAACTTTCTTTACCAAAAAAGCTTTTCAGCAATAAACAACAATATAAGTCTGATATTCTTATAGTTTCTTTAAGTTGGAAAGAACAACTTTGCCCATGAGTCTCATGTTCGTCATCCGAATGTGTGCCATTAGGAATTCCTAATGTAAGAAAAAAAGAAACCGACATTAGACTTCGTTATTATTTTTGTTGTTATAAACTTACATTTGACCAGAACTTGAGCTTTCTTTTTTATCTTTTGTACCTTGAGCATCTAATGATAGTCCATGAAACAAAACCAGGGAAAAAAAAAATGTTTAAGCACCGATTTTGTTTTTTGAAATTTAACCTTTTTTTTTATCAGACACGTTTTCTCTTTCTACCTATTTTTTTGCTATTTCTAAATTTAAAAATTATAAACAACATGAACAACTTCAACGCCACCAAAATTGCTTGCACCTGTTCTGAATGCAGCAGCCAACCCAATGGATACAGAATGCTTGCAAAGAGAACTGTTAGAACTCATGTTCTTATGGATAGATATAGAAATAGAGGTTTTTTTTTATTTTTCAGTGGAAATACAAACGTGCTAATGTAAAAAAAAACAAACAAACAATAGAATCGAGAAGAGTATCTGAAGCTAACGACAACGGGGAGGAAACTGTCGAATACTCGTCAGCCATTCCTGAGCCAGTAATTGAAGGTATATTTCAAACAACAAAGTATTTAATATAAGAAAGATTTTATTTATTGAAATATATTTTGCAACTTGTTAGACGGAATGAATGTTGACGAAGAGGAGGGAATGAGTAATGAGCAGCAGCTTCGTCACCTTTTGCTGTTGTTCATTGTGCTTTTTCAAGCAAAGCACCTCTCGGTGAAAGCCGGTGAAGACTTGTTGGCCTTTCTTTCCTTTTTTGTCCGTTCTCTTGGCCATAGTATGGAGATTCCAACAAAGATCTCTACTGCCCGTACTATGGTCAATTATTCCAAGGCCACCGATGGTTTGTCCCGTTTTCTTGTTTGCTCTGCTTGTCGAAGCGTTTACACTTCTGGAAGCTTGCATTCTCGCTCCTGTGGATATGTACGCTTCCCTAACAACCCTTATCGACAAGCACAACCATGTGGAAATGCTCTTTTTGTAGGCAGCAGTTTAAAGCCAGTGCTTGAGTATCCCTACAACTCAATTGTTGAGACTTTAAAAAAGTTCATTATGCGACCCAGCTTTGAACAACAGATTGAGCAATGGAGAAGAAGATCAGTTGATGAAGATGTCATGTTCGACATATATGATGGCAGAGTTTGGAATCAGCTTGTGGATTCAAATGGACAAGTATTTACCAGCCAGCCAAGATCATTAATGGTATCATTGAATGTGGATTGGTTCCAGCCAAGTGACAATATGAAGCATTCTAGTGGTGCTATTTACCTTGCAATTAACAACTTGCCAAGAAATACGCGCATGAAGTTTTCCAACATCGTTTTGGTAGGTGTTATTCCTGGACCCCACGAACCAAATGATGATCAAATCCAGAACTTTTTAAAGCCATTGGTTGATGAATTGCTTGTATTGTACAATGGTGTTGTAATGCCCACTTACCAAAATCCTAACGGAGAAGTAGTTCGTGTGGCATTAATGTCCATCAACTGTGATATGCCTGCAGCAAGAAAAGTAGCTGGATACATGGGCGCCATGGCTACTAAAGCATGTAACAAGTGCTCAACTGCTTTTGGTCGTTTGTCAACCGGTACCAGGTCTTCAAAGCCAAACTTTTCCGATTTTGATGATGAAAACTGGGTGCAAAGAACGTGGGAGCAGCAAAGAGTTGATGCGTACGACTGGTTGACTGCTACGCACAAGGCACAACAAGAAGAAAAGCAAGCAAGTTCTGGTACAAAATGGAGTGAAGTACACCGACTTCGTTACTTTGACGTGGTGAGATATGTAACTGTCGATCCAATGCATAATTTGTTTCTTGGAACACCAAAAAAAATGATTGAAGTTTGGCAGGATTTTGGTTTGCTTGATTCTACTGATTTTTCAGCAATGGCAACAGAGTCAACTACCATAATCATTCCTCGGCAATACACTAAGCTATCTGAAGGTATGTGTTTTAATCGTAAGATTAAATAAAAAATTAAACAAAAAAACAATAGCAGCAATATAAAATTAAAATCCTTCTTTATTGCAGATTTCTTTATATTGCAAAAGAGCCCCGTTTAATGGATAAAAAGTTGGCATCTATTTATATTCTTTGTGAGCGTAGATATAAAAGATATAGACTCGGCAACGATGTCGTGCTGAAGAACCAATGATTAAGCTAAAGCTTGTCGATGTTCTAATATATGCATCTGAAGTTGAACAATAGAAATAATAACCAGTCAATTAACTTTGATCTAATTACTTTTGGGGTTGACAATTGATTAGACTCGCTAGGATGACAAATACTGATCTTATTGTTCTAAATTTGGAAAAGTGTGGAATTGTTCAATCATAGTTTAATCTTTGTGTATCGTTATTTATTTTAATACAACTGATATCTTATAGAAAATAACTATGTTTACAACAGTATGTAATACTGCTAGATTGTGCTTATATATACGCAAAATAAAACTTTATTGTATGATGGGGCAAGATACTTACTTTTTCTTTTTTTAAAAAAAAAAAATAGGAAAAATCTCTGGTGCTTTTGCTAATATGAAATCAGATGAGTGGAGAACTTGGGTTGTTGCGTTGTCACCTTTCCTTCTCAAACAAAGACTGTCAGGTGAACATTTTGTGAACTGGTTGCGGTATGTCGATGCTGTGAAGCTGGTCACTGGACCTTCCATCACAGTAGAAGACATAGATACAGCACATCTATTGATGAAAAACTTTGGCAAGACCTGTGTCGAGTTGTATGGTGAATCTATGCCCACTCCAAACATGCATATGCATCTTCATTTGAAAGAAAGCTTCCTGGACTTTGGTCCCTCATACTCTTTTTGGCTTTATGGCTTTGAACGTCTTAATGGCGATATGAAAGATATTAACATCAATTTTAAGACTGGATTTGAAACAACTTATGCTACTATGTTCATTCAAAATGTTCACACACAAGATCTAGTATATTCCTTACATTCCTTTATAAATTCAACAAACGAAGACATGCTCCTACTAACCAAATTTATAGAAGAGATAGGTGAGGTTACGAATGACGAGAGTGGTTTAACGCCATTTGATTACTCTCGTTTCATAGACGGACCTAGCTTATTTAATTCGACAATTACTGGTAGTGAGCCTCTGCCACCTACATCCTATCCTTTAAAATTCAATAAGAAGACAGAACTTATATGTCATGAACATTATGACGCTTTAAAAAATTATTATATGAACACCTATGCACCTATGACTACAAACACATACATTGATACCACAATACACTCATTCAAAAAAATCACTTTGCTTGGGCAGCTTTACCAGCCAGCAAGTGATAATTCATTATCATCATCACCATCATCATTCATTCAGGCCATTGTCGACAATTAACTGCGCATTGGTCAAATATCATATTTTTTTACTCATTCATTTGGTAACAGCACTCATTACTTTGCATTTGTCAATTGGTACAGCCATGCGACCCAACATTTTCCCACTTTTGATGGTACTGGCATCCAAGTGTGGAAGAATCAGTATAAACCAGTGTCAAGGCTTAGCATACTTCCGATTCATCGCATTTATAATCCTGTTGCTGTCAAGCCATATATCGACAATAATATTCTCACTCTCTCTCTTCCAAGAAAAATTTATATGTAACAATTATGCAAAACTATTCAATCATTTATCATTATCATTATTATTATTTTATATATTTTACTAAAGAATCATTCAATAGACTACTTTTTTTTTAACAAATGTTTATTCAATTTGGTAAGAGACAACAAAACAAGAAACAAAAAAAAAAAAAAGCAAACAAAAAAGTGGATGCCTATGGCATTGGGTTGGCAGCAGCAGAGGAGGAAGGACCAGAAACAGAAGTGGGGAAGCCAAGAGCAGGGGAAGAAAAAGCCCAGGAAGGGTAGTACTCATGATCGAGTTTATCTGGGAACTCCATCTCAACATTTTGCACTCTTCTTCTAATTGTTGGTGGAGCTCCCTTTTTCTTTAGTAATTCTTTGTACCCTTTCTGAAGCTCTTTGTGGAATTCCACTACCTGTAGGCAATTAAGGTATATTAGAAAATGAGATTTATTGATATGTCATACTTACTCTTTCACTTCTGAATGATGGCCGTTTGACAATAAACGTACGGCCATCTTCATCTTCTGGGCCATTCTCCTCATCAGAGGTCCAATCAACCGTCAAGATCTTTTCGGCAAATGGGAACCGTGCTTGGTATGCAGCTGCGTTAGCGTTGTAAGCAACCCTCCTGTTAAGCAGTTTCTATTATAAAGTATTGATGTAAGTATTATAGGCATTGTATATTACAATTTTTAAATATCAAGTACTTACTGTATTTACGCGGCTGCGGCAGGCTGACGTTGGTGTCGTCACAGCTTTCCCATTTGCCTTATCCACCATGTAATAGAACTTGCTTCTAATCATGGTGAATACTTGCGAATCAGTCAGGCCATTGAAGCGTTGGTGCTTCCTGACTTCATCGCGCAACAGATTTTTTACTTTTCTGTTGGCCTTGTCGGTGATGGACTTGAGCGTATCAAACTTGATGCCATGGCCAACCAAGTATTCACGGTAGTGATCAGCTATGTGATCCTATAATGTAAGTAAAAAAAAAAAGAAAAAAAAAGAAATAAAGTTATTAAATTGTATTTGCTAATTGATACTTTAATTTTAGACTTACACTACACTGCTTTTTGATCCTGTTGATCTCAGCCATATCAACATACTGCTGCCCTTGCTGTGGCTGTTGAACTGGATGCTGCTGCTGCTGCTGCTGCAGTTGTTGCTGTTGCCACATTTGAGCAAAAAACTGCATTTGAGCAGCCATCATCTCTGGTGTGAGACCAGAGGCTGCTCCGAAGGCCTCTGCACCAGTATGGCTGCCAAAGCTTGGAACAGGAGCAGAAACGAGGACAGGAGCGGACACGGGAACAGGAAAAGGAACAGAAGCAGAAGCAGAAGCGGAAACAGGAGCAGGAGCAGGAGCGGGAGCGGGAGCAGAAGAAAGAGAAGAAGAAGGAGAAGGAACAACAGTGGACGATGATCCAGCAATGCCCATGGAAATTCTTGCCCTTTTGGGGGCATTGCTGGGAACGTTGATGGGGGTGGCGACGTGTCTGGACATTTTTTTAGAATAAGTATAAAGAAGGAAAAAAAGAAAAATGTCCTACAATGTTTTTTTTATATTCTTCTGTTTCTTTTGTACTCTCTTTTTTTTAAAAAGAAAACACTATTTGGGTTGAAGATGTTAAAGTTAATTAAAGAATAAATTTAACAATATATAAACAAGCTTTTTGAATATTCTAATAGCTGCTCTAATTTCAAAAATAGCGTTAGAACGAGCTTTCATGGTTATTAGATTTGACTGATACCGAATAGTTGTAACACTAGTAAAATGAGACTATAAAAAAAAGTATTTTTTTTCCCTTTTTTTTTTTTTTTTTTAAAAAAACAATCTTCATAAAAGGTAAGTTCTTCATATTATATATACCATATTCCTGCTCTAACGATGCTTTTACTTTAGTAAAATCATATCGGTTGCTTTCTTGATGTTTGAAATGGTCTTTATAAAGTCTCTTTCCCAGGATTATCGTTGCTTCCTTTACTTGTTGGTATAAGCTTAACTAGTGTCTTTTTTTCTTTTTTTTTCCTGTTCCATCTAAAGCAAGGTACTATTACTTCTATTACATAACCTATATAGCTAATAATTATCATAGATACATGCTGCTTCCTTTTTTATTTGCTGGTATAAGCTTAGCTAGTCTTCTGGCCTATTTAAAGAAAGGTACTATTACTTCTACTACGTATACTCAATAACTAATAATTATTATAGATACGTGCTACTTTGCTTTGGCCTTTTACTATTTCTTTCTCGCCTTTGTTTTGGTTCTTGAGTACTGATGTCTTTTCTTCTTTTGCTTTGAGTGCCCAATTCCTTGAATCCTTGAATCTTTGAATCCTTGTGTCTTTGCATCCTTGAGCTTGGCCTTTTTTTTTTTTTCTCATGAGAACCTTTTGAGTTCCACGAGATTAATTGATGTATTTTTAGATTAGTTGATGCTTTTTTGGTGACGATAGGTAAGTCAAGTAAGCTTTTAAAACACTACAAGCAAAGAAATACTGTATATTGTTATTATTATTTCATTTAAATAAAAAAAAAAGCTATTTTTATAAACCAAATCCCAGTTTTTTTGTATATATAAAGCAATATTTATTGCAATATGAATGGTTAATAAAGAAGTATATAAAGCAATATGAGTGGTCGATAAAGAAGTTTATAAGGCAATATGAGTGGTCGATAAAGAAGTTTATAAGGCAATATGAGTGGTTTATAAAGAACAAAAAGACAAATAAAGCATTGATTTGAAAAGTATCATTGGCTGCCGAGCACCATTAGATATCAAATCGATAATAAACAGGAGCCATAACATAACTGATGGAAGTTGCGTCTTGCGAGATCAGTTAACGAATAAATGTACCAGCAGTCTCCTGTCTCTGCCACAAATCTTGTAACTTCTCTTAACCAAAAGATTAACGACGGTTTAAACAATTTGCGGCAGAGACAGGAGGCAGTGCGATCAACAATCAGTTACCGGATGTCACACGATTCTAAGATTTTTCGCAAGATTGATAATATATCTGTTAACAAATTTGCACAATTATTTGCAGTGTCGCCACTGGAAATAATTTAAGAATATTAAGTCGGTAATATTCGCTTAATATCTGAGATTTTACTCGAATATTACCAGATTTAAAACGGCACCTTTCAAGAGAATTTTACGGCAGTTGGTAATATTTCAAGTATTACTCGAATATTACGCACGCTAAAAAAAAACACTTGAAATCTCTAATTTTACCTTGATTTCACGTAAAAAAAAGAAAGTAATATTCGCATTTTACTTGATATGATAGGTCGGTTCTTTTTTAACCGTTACATATTTACTTCTTGTTATTGGATGAAATCATGTTTATTCATATACTTCTTGACATTCTTATTTGTAGAAAACCTTATCATTTTATACACTTCATTGGCTTAAAAAACAATATATTGGGTTTTAAAATTATACTTTTTATTGGATAAAAAATTTTGTATTGAAATATGGTTTCTATACTTCTTTACGTCTTTTGAATGGCTAGATACTATATCATTTCTACCTTTTGGCAAAATAATACAGCAATTCATCCATCCATCAGCGAACATCTTCCTTTTTTTAACTTACCTTGTTTGAGACGTAATAAATAGAATTAATTTCAATAAAGCCATTGTAAGTTGTCCATCTTAAGAAAAGAGCCTTTTGATAGTTATACGCGTAAAGAAGCAGCAGCAAAGCACATAGAACAGAAGGATTACTGATGAGCTACAGGATAACTACAAAATAGTCTTTAGATTAAACATCTTGTAGAGCATCGTATGATAGTTTTACTTACATTTAAGCTTCATTTTGGCAATATAGTCCCAATAAAGCTATTAGTAATCTTGTAAACCATTTTCTAAATATAAGGATGAGTAAAGTTTGTTTTAATAGCAGTAGAGCTACTTACGAAAATGCCATAAAAGTATAAACAGAAGCATATCAGAGTATATTATGAAACCGTAAAGAATAAGCTATTAAATAAATAGCATATATTTAGTACAGAACATTAAGCATTTCCTTGATTTACAGCTTTAATACATGGATCCATGAAAATAAGCCTTTTAATGTTGCACGCACCTACTTGGATGATTTATACTTTTTACACTTTTTACCTGGAACATAAAGAGGACCTAAATCAAATAAAGATTAAATTAGATGTTTTACTGCAATTTAATGAAATAAGTACCTTTAAAAGAATTGCCACGAAATAGATGCAAAAGAAAAGAAAAAAAGAAAAAGAAAATAAAGATGGAAAAAGATGAAAAAAATTTTAAGTAAACTCAAGCCACAGAAAGTAACACTGGCTTCAAAATATAATGATGAGGTTTTGCCTAGGAATACAACTTAGAAAAAAAAAAACAAAAAAAAAAGGATAAATGAGTTTAAAATCCACAGCGGAGGCTTCCTTTTTAAACATCGATTATTTTCACTTTTTTAGTATGCTCATCATTGGCGTAAAAAATAAGCTTTTGTTTTTTTATATATGGTAGCTTTCTTTAAAGCTACAAACCAATTACATATATAATCCTTAAGCTTATACATCATTTGCAGTAGAAAATCTATGATTTTGAATGATCTATTAACTTTTAAAAAAGGAGTCTTAAAATTAGTAATATTAAGCTCTTAATATTCGAGTAATATTAGCTATTATTTGCAGTGCGCGACCACCACGATAATAGTCAGACACCCTACCGACTGAGCTAAATCCACTGATATATGCTTTTCCCCTGATTATGCTTTACCTTGAATAGCTTGAAATTTAAAACAATAACCAGGAAAAAGAGAACTAGTATTGACTTTAAAGGCGTAAAGTAAGTGTAAAAAAGAAATATAATAAAAAGAAAAGAGAAGACTGTATATCGTTTATTCAATAAAAATCAAACATCCTTTTATACTTTTCATTGGCTGCTAGCCACTCCATTATACATCTACAATTTAATGGGACCACCATTATTCTTCAAAAAATACATAAGGCCACCATTACCATCTTCATTAGCGACTGATCAAGCATTAGGATAAGGACCCTCTTTAGGACCCTTAACTTCCACCTTCATTTCAGTCTCAGCACGACCACCACTCAGGGTCAAATAACCTTCCGGTCCATACCCTAGTCTATTCCGGTCATCTTCTCCCGGACCCATCGGTGTTTCCACTGCAAATAATTGTGCAAACTCTGCGAATCGTTAATTGTTAAGTATATGCTTTTATGTTCAGCAATATCAAAATCTGTGATTGAATGCATATTTATGCCGACGACGATATCAGCCATACTTTACGGGCCTATAATTCTATTATTTATTCTACGTCCTGCTAATGCAGATACTGACGGGAGTGATAATTCAGAGTTCTAAGTAGATTTAATCCTTAATGTGCGAGGACGTCTATCTTGGTAGCTGCTTTTCATAGTCTTTTCTACGTCAGAAAAAAATTGGGGACCAATGATACTTTTCAAATCAATGCTTTATTTGTCTTTTTGTTCTTTATAAACCACTCATATTGCCTTATAAACTTCTTTATCGACCACTCATATTGCTTTATATACTTCTTTATTAACCATTCATATTGCAATAAATATTGCTTTATATATACAAAAAAACTGGGATTTGGTTTATAAAAATAGCTTTTTTTTTTATTTAAATGAAATAATAATAACAATATACAGTATTTCTTTGCTTGTAGTGTTTTAAAAGCTTACTTGACTTACCTATCGTCACCAAAAAAGCATCAACTAATCTAAAAATACATCAATTAATCTCGTGGAACTCAAAAGGTTCTCATGAGAAAAAAAAAAAAAGGCCAAGCTCAAGGATGCAAAGACACAAGGATTCAAAGATTCAAGGATTCAAGGAATTGGGCACTCAAAGCAAAAGAAGAAAAGACATCAGTACTCAAGAACCAAAACAAAGGCGAGAAAGAAATAGTAAAAGGCCAAAGCAAAGTAGCACGTATCTATAATAATTATTAGTTATTGAGTATACGTAGTAGAAGTAATAGTACCTTTCTTTAAATAGGCCAGAAGGCTAGCTAAACTTATACCAACAAGTAAAAAAAGTAGCACGCATCTATTATAACTATTAGTTATTGAGTATACGTAGTAAAATTAATAATACCTTGCTTTAGATAGCTCAGGACAACTAGCTAAATTTAAAGCAACAAGTAAAAAAAAAAAAAAAAGAAACAGCACACATCTATAATAACTATTAGTTATGAAGGATATTTAGTAAAAGTAATAGTACCTTGCTTTAGATGAACCAGGAAAAAGAAAAAAAGAAAAAAAAAAAACGTCATCCAAGCTTATACCAACAAGTAAAAGAAGAAGAAAAGGTAGTCCTTAGAAAGAGACTTTATAAAGACCATTTAAACCACAAAAAAAGCAGGCAATACGATTTTACTAAAGCAAAAGTACCATTAGAACAGAAATAGAATATATATAATATTAAAAACTTACCTTTTAGAAAGAATGTTTTTTATAAAAAAAAAAGAAAAAAAAAAAAGGAAAAAAAAAGTACTTTTTTATAGCCTCATTTTACCAGTGTTACGATTACCTACTATCGATTAAAAACAAGTTTTTTTAAATATGGTTTAACTATTGAAACACTCGGAGAGGGCATTCATAAACAGTTTAAAATCTTTTTTATTATTATTATTCAAATGTAATATCTTTAACTGCAAAGGCTTTTTTCTTTTCCTTTCTTTGCTTTTCTTTTTTTTTTTTTTTTTTTTTTTTTTTGTAAAACAAATAAAGTACTACCTTGCTTTTGAATACATCTTCAATTTATTTTGTACTCTTGTTTTTACTTCCTTAAAGTTTATTTTAAAAAATGTCTCGTCGTGTCGCCACCCCCATCAGTGTCCCCAGCAATGCTCCCAAAAGGGCAAGAGTTTCTATGAGCATTGCTGGATCATCATCCACTGTTGTTCCTGCTTCTGTTCCCGCTTCTGTTGTTCCTGTTCCTGCTCCCGCTTCTGCTTCTGCTCCTGTTTCCGCTTCTGCTCTTGCTCCTGCTCCTGCTTCTGCTTCTGTTCCTGTTGCAGGCTTCAGTAGCTTTACAACTCCTCGCTTGGAGAGCTCTGTTGGTGCTGAAGCCATCCGAGCAGCCTCTGGTTTCGCACCAGATATAATGGCTGCTCAGATACAGCAATTGACACAATTGCTGCAGCAACAGCAACAGCAACAGCAGCAGCGAGCTTCAGAAGCTGAGGTCGACCAGGCTAAAAAAGAATGTAGTGTAAGTCTAGAACAGATTTATCAAATTAGCAATTGTAATTTAATACCTATATTTTATACCTTTCTTTGTGATGTAGAGCTATTTAGCAGAATACTACCGTGATTACGTTGTTGGTCGCAGAAGCGAATTTGACTTGGACGTGACCTTCGCCCACAAGAACAACAGAAAGGTCAAGGCCCTGTTATCTGAGCAAGTCAGGAAGCATCGTCGTTTTGATTTGCTCACCACTTCGCAAATACACACCATTATCAGGAGCAAGTATTCCTATTTGATGAGCAAGGCCAAGGGGAAGACAGTTGCTTCAACAAAAACAACCTGTCGTAGCCGTGTAAATACGGTGAGTATTTAATATTTAGAAGATTATATTATAAAATATAGAAAATGCTTACATTAACACCTTATGATAGAAACTCTCTAACAAGAGATCTATTTACATGGCTAACCCTTCAGCGTTCGACGCCCGTTTCCCGTTCGCTGGCAAAATTCTGACTGTTGACTGGACGTCAGATGAAGAAGATGGGCCAGAGGACGCGAACGGTCGTACGTTCGTGGTCAAAAGGCCATCATTTAGGAGCAACGAAGTAAGTAAAATGTTGGTAACAAATTTCATTTTCTAATATACCTTAATCAATCTACAGGTGGTGCAATTCCACGAAGAGTTGCAAAAAAAATACAAGGAATCCATGAAGAAAAAGGGGGCTCCACCAACTATTAGAAGAATAATAGAAAATGTTGAGGTGGAGTTCCCTGACAAGCTCGATGATACTGATTTTCCTTCCTGGGCCTTTTTCTTCTCCTGGACTTGGTTTTCCAACCTTTGTTTCAGCTTCTTCTTCTTCCTTTGCTGCTGCCAATCCAATGCAGTAGGCATTCTCTTTCTTTTTTTTTTGTTTCTTATTTTGTTGTCTCTTCACAAATCGAATAAAAATTTTGAAAGAAAAAAAAAAGAAAAAATTATTGCATGGTTCTTTAGTAAAATATATAATAAAATAATAATAGTGTTTTAATGACTTGGTATATTTGTTACATATAAATTCGTCTTGGCAGAGCGAGAGTAAGAAGGTGATTATCGATATATGGGCATACAGCAACAGGATTGAAGATTCTACAGTGGGTGAAAAAACTCTAAAAACGTCAGATATTTTTTCAGTTTTTAGCCTCTGTGAGCATACACAGCGACTTAGATCATGCAAAAACTTTATGACATACTTGCTGTGCTGTCTATTACATATCATGAAAGTTTTAAGCTCAGATCATTATTTAACAGTCCGAAAAAGCGATAGAAGTGTTGTGGGTTTATTTTTAGAGTTTTTTCCCTTTACTTTTATTATATTATAGATGACTTAATACCGAGTTGATCCACCTTTGGCATCGATTACTGTCTTAATACGTGCAGGCATAGTGTCAATATACCTTCTGCAAACTTCTTTATCAAAGGAGTTCCAATCTTTTTCAACTCTTTCCCACAATTCATGGACACCTTTGGCTTTCTTGTCATATAACGATAGCTTCAACTTCAAATGATGCCAAAGATGCTCAATAGGATTAAGATCAGGACTTTGAGCTGGCCAGTCGTCAATGTAGCTCACCCCATTAGCTTGTAACCATTGGACGGTTGACTTGGAACGATGCTTTGGGTCACCATCGTGCTGAAAATACGCAGTAGACCAATCCATATTATAGTACTCCATTGTTTCCCGAAGTGTTGTGTCCAATATATGTTGGTAAAGATCCGAGCTCATAGTTTCATCGTATATTTGACAGGCGTATCCGGGTCCCTCATACGTCATGCACCCCCACATCATCAAACTACCGCCCCAATGCTTAACAGTTACGTCAATATAATGAGGTTTAAGAGGGTCCCCTGGTCTTGACCAATAGTACTTACACCCGTCAGAGCCCCAAATGTTCACTTTTGTTTCATCAGAGAGTACTACGCGTCGCCAGTCATCTGTAGTCCAGTTTTGGTGCTTCTTGGCCCATGCTAGCCGTCTCTTCATGTGCTTTGCGGTTAACAAAGGCTTTTTGACCTTAATCGCAGCAAAGAAGTTCATCGATTTCAACACATTTATAGCGGTTTTATATGATATGTAATATCCAAGCTCCATGAGTTTGTCATGTACTTCCCTTGCAGTCTTGAGTTGGCCTTGTACAACTTGAAGTTTGATGAATCTCTTCGTCTGAGCGGACACAACCATCGGTCTACCACCAAGTCCACGCTGTCGGTTTGGGAAAAACTTGTTCGCATAGTTATTAACTGTTGCATAAGTAACCCAAAAGCGGTTCGCAACCTCCATAGAGTCTTTTCCAGCAAGTAGAACGGACTTTATATCGTTTTTGATGTCAGCAGAGAGAGATTTAGGCATGATTGAGGTGTTTAAGATATTTAAAAATTAAATGGAAAAAATTAAGAAAAAAAGAGAAAAACGACTCCTTTTATTCTTTTGGAGCCTTTATGAGTCATAATAAGTCATTAAAAGTCCGAGGAGTCTGTCGGTCGGTCCGTGTATCCGACATTTATGGAAGTGAAAAAACTCTAAAAATAAACCAGTCTTCTTCTAGCAATTGTTTTCGGATGAATAATCACCATCTGCGATTGAAAATTTGTCATACTATTTGTTGCTCTTAGTGCTACATATATGCAAACTTTCAAGGCGACGCACCAATTTGGTAGAACATAACAATCAAAAACGCTGATAACGTCATAAGGTTTTTAGAGTTTTTTCACCCACTGTATAAATTGGAAGTATGCTGTTGCTTGAAACTGGATCAAATTGATTCTTCCACACTTGGATGCCAGTACCATCGAAGGTGGGAAAATGTTGAGTCGCATGGCTGTACCAATTGACGAATGCAAAATAGTGAATGGAATTGTTGAATGAATGTGAGAAAAAAAATGATATTTGGCCAATTCGTAGTTGGTTGTTCATAATGGCTTGAATATATGATGATGATGATGAATGATTGTCGGATTGTTGGTAACGTTGTCCAAGCAAGTTAATTTTTTTAAATGATTGTATATTTGCATTGATCGTATTGGGCATAGGTATTTCATAAGTATTCATATAGTAGTTTTGTAAGATTTCATAGTGTTCGATGCATAAAGTTTGTTGTTTGATGTTAATTTTTGAATGAAGGGCTTGTGGTGGCAGAGGCTCACTACCAGTAATTGTCAGGTTAAATAGACTTGGTCCGTCTATGAATTGAGAGTAATCAAATGACGTTAAACCACTCTCGTCATTCGTAACCTCGCCTATTTCCTTTATGAAGTTGATCAGTAGAAGCATGCCTTGATTGTTGGTGTTAATGAGGGTTGGTAATGAATGGATAAGGTCTTGTGTGTGGATAATTTGTGTAAGCATAGTAACATATGTGGTTTCAAAGCCTGTCTTGTGGTTGATGTTGATTTTTTGACATCGCCATTCAAGCGCTCAAAGCCATAGAGCCAAAAGGCATAAGAGGGACCAAAGTCCAAAAAGCATTCTTTCAAATGCATGTGCATATGCATATTTGGTGTTATTGATTCTTTTCCATATAGTCGAGCACAAGTCTTGCCAAAGGTCTTGAATAAGGAATGTGCAGCATGTATCTCTTCTGTTGTAACTACAGGACCAGTTACCAATCTTACTGCTTCCACGTAGCGCATCCAATTGGCAAAATGCTCACCAACTAATCTTTGCTTCAGCAGAAAAGGCGAAAGCACAACACACCACGTTCTCCATTCATCAGCTTTCATATTACCAAAGGTACTTTCAATCTTGCCTTTTTCGGTTTTTTTTTTTTTTTTTTTTTTTTTTTATAACAAAAAATTAGTGTTCAGATTTATTATAGAATAAATTATTTTACGCTCGTTACATACTTTTTGGGATTTTAGAGTACTGTGAAGGAATGATAATAGAAGCTGATTCATCAGCCATGGCTTTGAAATCAGATATGGTAAGCAGCCCGTGATCTACCCAAACTTCAACCATTCGTTTTGGCGTACCTAGAAATAAATTGTGCATGGGATCAACGGTTGTCAATCTCACGACATCAAAATACTCTAGTCGGTGAAGTTCACTCCATTTACTTCCTGTGTTCGTCTGCAGGGTTCGTTGTTGCGTGATGTGAGTGGCATTTAGCCAAGCATATGCTTCTTGGCGCTGCTGGGTATTGTTTCGCAGAATCCAATGCTCATCGTCAAAGTCTGAAAAATCTGGCTTCGTTGAATTTGCACCAGTACTGATTCGCGAAAACACAGTCGAACATTTGTTGCAGGCTTTGTGCGCGGATTGACCCATGAAGCCAGCTACTTTGCGAGCTGCTGGTATATCACAGTTAACGGACATCAAAGCAACACGTACCATTTCACCGTTTCTGTTCTGGTACGTTGACATCATTATACCTCCGTACAAGGTATTCAGCTCTGCAATCATTGTGAGGTGTTTTTAAGTATTTAAAATATGAAAAAGAAGAATTAACGAGACCGAACAATAGTTCTAAAGTCGAATGCTTTTATTAAAGAAAGATTCCAAGGCTATTTATATTAGTTGAGCAAGACCTGAGATTAAATGACAAGAGATAGTTACGACCGATATGATTTGACATGTATAAGAAAAATTTTATAAACTGATGTAAATAATCAACTGTTGAGATGAAAGTGAAACTTGGCTGTTCAGGGCAGTTGGTAATTATCAGGATCTATTCTTATTCAAACTCATTTGTAAAGATTTAGCTTAGAATGATAAGCCTGTTAGGCTAAATGAAAGATTTACCGTCCATCTCTTTGGAAGCCTATAGCGGCGCTAAAATTGAGCGTACAGACGTATGCTATACATCATTCGAAAGCCTGGGTCGTCTATTTTAGATGATGTAACATTAATTTCCAAAAATGGTAATATACGGGAAATAATTAGGAAAGAAAACAGGCGCTATAGGCCCTGATTTTTATAGTTATCAATGAAAAATTTTTTTATTTATTTTAAGCACTTCGGAGTTTTTTTACGGGCGTACTAGGTGCTGAGGTATCATTTTCATCAGATTCGCTATCGGAATCGTCATCTGAGATAAAAATAAATGGCTCTTCATCGCCCTGATCACCAGTGGCATCTTCAAAGACGGTTGTGAGCAACGATACCAATGGACCTTGGTCGGCAATGCCTGCTCTGGTGAACGACACTTGCGAAAAGCAAACACGCATTGCCTTCCAGTGATTGCCAGCATGTTTTCTTCGCTAGATGAATTCCACTAATTTCCATGGCATCATCGATGCTGTGCGATGACGGCTGGTCACTCCTCGTTTGATACCATTCCAAGTACCTAATAGCAGGTTGTTAGCATTGTTTAAGAATTCTATGATCTACAGAAGTATGTACCTTCTATTGTGTTAGTGCAGGCACCTGTCTTTGGATCGCGAAATGTTTTGGAGTGATTGACCGTTTGAACAACTAAATTTCGGCTTGGATCGCTGTCAATCCCCTTATGGCCTTTCCAGCAGTCTACCATGACAAGTGAGCCTGTAAACAAGGGTTAGGTGCACTGATCATCAAGTATATACATATTTCAAATGTTACCATCCTTAGCAAAAGTATCGATTATGAGCTTTAAGGTATTTTGGTTGCGGTTAGGTACCGTCAGTAAGAACACCTTACGTTCGGGCGTGCGCTCTACACCTCCAACAACCCAAACACCGTCTACCCTCTTTCCCTTATTGTACTTTCTTTTACCAAATTTGCTCTCATCTATTTCAACAACAATTGGCTGTCCATCACTGCCAACCCTACCTAAGTATGACTAATTAATTACATACTCTGATATCAACAAAGCATCATGTACCAACTTGAACATCTTCAATTCGAAGATCTGCCTCCATTACTTGATAGATATCTTTGACAATGCTGCGGACAGTTGGCAGGTTAAGTCCAGTCATGGTAGATATTGTTCCGTTTGGAACTTGCAGCAGAAAGAGATACACTACTAACAGTGTTTGATGGATAATTGACTTGCGACCTTGAAAGAAGGATCCATCCAGGTAAGAAATACGGCTACGACCGCACGCACAGGTGGTTGAGCCGCATCGCCAAAAGAATCCATCCCTGCTGGACTGGTTCAAGCGCATTTCGGAGCCTTCCTTGCACTTGCGCGATGAAAAAAAGGCACCGTTCTCCTTCAAGTAACTTTTACCAGTTGCCTTTAGTTATGTTCCCTCCCACTTAAAAAATAAACTTACTTCAATGTACATTCAGCCGTCATAGTTCTTTCAGCGATGTATGCAAGAGTTGGCATGTTGTTAGCAGCGTTAGAAGACATTGGAGATTGATAAAACTGATAAAAAGATGAAGGAAAGAAAAAAAAAAAAACAGAAATAACAGGCCTTTTTATATTTTTTTTACATGTTTTGTTATCTGTCCGAAATCAGCCGATAGATAGGCAGCATCTCCGCAACGGGAATTCGTTTTACCATACAGAACCGATAAAATTTTTCCGAAAACTTTTGATATTTCCAAAAAAAATAATAAGTTACTTAGACCCAAAAATAATGCAAAAAGTAGACTATGTTTGCTGAGCGTCTACCGGGAATCGAACCAACGCCTTTAGAATGAGAAGCCATTAGCATAACCCAACAACCACAAATGTTGATTTGCCGATTCTCGTTTCGCAAGCCTTTTTGTCATACAATTTTTGGTTTTTGGAGCACTGCAAATAATTGGTGATTTTCAACATCCACAATCAGTTGTTGTATCTAATAATCAACGTTTTTGACGTCTTTGATTAAATGAAAAAAATTAACTTTCGCTGTATTGGTCATTTTCGAATTTTAAAAAAAGATTCAGGTGCGAAAAAAATAAAGAAATTGAACAATACTTTTGTTTTTTTTGTAGCGTAAGTATTCATAAAGTTATTCATGTTTTAAAAAAGTGTCTTTTTTTTTCAAATGGTCTTTTTTTGGAAATCCTGTTCCCTCTATCGTTGAAAGACCGATATCTTCGTTTTTTTTATTTTTGAGGGCAAAATGCGGAAATCAAAAGCATTTTGCGATTATTTTGTTCAAAAGAATACATATTAGGAAGGTAGTCTATGATTTTTAGCTTAGGTCATTACAAACGTGTTACAGAACGTAACAAAATAGTCGTGTTTGGGAAAAAAAAATCTGGTAAAAAAAAGACTAAGTTAAAAAAAAAAGAAAAGAAAAAAGTATAGCAATAAAAAGTTCATTGTTCAAATGAAAACAGTACTCTAACAACAAATATACTTTATATTTATGCAAATGCTATTACATTATAACAAAAGAATAAAAAAAAAAATAAAGAAGCTCTGTTAACATTTTGTTACAAGGCAGTTATAATTAACAAATACATACAAAACTCTTTTGTTTATCAAATAAATAGATTGCTTTATTATTTTTTATGACAGATATAATAAAGGAATATATGTTTTTAAGCTTATACTAGTTCATTACTTACTTTATGTTTGTACATGGGTGTAATTTGCCATTAGCCATTAGCCATTAGAGATGTTAGCAATGACAACTTTCTTTACCAAAAAGAACTTTTTAGCAACAAGCAGTAATATAAGATTGATATTCTTATAGTTTCTTTAAGTTGGAAAGAACAACTTTGCCCATGAGTCTCATGTTCGTCATCCGAATGTGTACCATTAGGAATTCCTAATGTAAAAAAAAGAAAAAAAAAAAAAAAAGAAACCAACATTAGACTTGGTTGTTATTATTTTTTTTTTATAAACTTACATTTGAACCGTTGTTGAGCTTTCTTTTTTATCTTTTGTATCCGCAATGTTAAATATGCTCTCTGAAACAAAACAAGGGAAAAAAAAACCAGTTCTTTTGAACACGTAAAATTGTTACTGTTTAGGAACCAACTTCCAAATTTAGTATATTTGCTTTAGTTTTTTTGATCACGCATTTTTTTCTATCTTATTCCTCTACTAAATCCTGAATATTATTTTTTTTGAAATGAACGCCACCAACAACAAAGTTAAATGCCAATGCACCAAATGCAGCAGCTGTCCTGAAGGATTCAAGTGGATTGCAAAGAAAACCGCTAACACTCATAAGCGCATAGACAAAGTTGGAGAAGGTACAATTTTCTTAAAGAAATGCAGCAAGACTAAAGTGCAATTAAAATAGTTTTGAGACAAAGAAGATTTGAAAACACCTTCGAGCAACCCACCACGTCTACCGAAAGAAGCACGTTTGAAGGTATATTTATAAATCCACCCCTTTTTTTTTATTAAACAAATTTAGAATTCGACATTGATGCTGACATGGATGTTGACATGGACGAAGAAATGACCAACGACCAACAACTGGCGTATCTCCTGGTCCTTTACCTTGTGCTTTTCCAAGCAAAGCACCTTTCAGTTGAAGCCGGTGAAGACTTGTTGGCCTTTCTTTCCTTTTTCGTTCGTGCTCTTGGCCATGGCATGGAGATTCCTACAAAGATCTCCACTGCTCGTACCATGGTCAATTATTCCTCTGCCAGTAGTGGTGTCTCCCGTTTCCTTGTCTGTTCTCTTTGCAGAAGTGTGTACGACACAGGGAGTTTGCATACTCGACAATGCCCTTTTGTTAGGTTTGCAAACAACCCACACAGACAAGAGCGCCCATGTGGTAATTCACTTTTTGTTGGCAGCAGCCTGAAGCCCGTCCTTGAGTTCCCGTACAACTCAATTGTGGAAACGTTGAAGAAGTTCTTTGTCCGTCCGAACTTTGAAACAGAGATTGAACAGTGGAGAGGTCGATATGTGGAGGAAGGTGTGTTGTATGACATCTATGATGGCCGAGTCTGGAATGAGATGGTCGACTCAGCTGGGGAGCCATTTGTGAGTAAAAGACGATCATTAATGGTGTCATTGAACGTTGATTGGTTTCAACCTAGTGATGGTATGCACTACTCTTGTGGTGGTGTATATCTCACGATTAACAACCTTCCAAGGAGTTCTAGGATGAAGGTTTCCAACATCATCCTGGTTGGTATGATTCCTGGGCCTGGCGAGCCCACGGATGACCAGCTCCAAAACTTTTTGCGACCAATGATTGCAGAGCTGAATACCTTGTACGGAGGTATGATGATGCCAACGTACCAGAACAGAAACGGTGAAATGGTACGTGTTGCTTTGATGTCCGTTAACTGTGATATACCAGCAGCTCGCAAAGTAGCTGGCTTCATGGGTCAATCCGCGCACAAAGCCTGCAACAAATGTTCGACTGTGTTTTCGCGAATCAGTACTGGTGCAAATTCAACGAAGCCAGATTTTTCAGACTTTGACGATGAGCATTGGATTCTGCGAAACAATACCCAGCAGCGCCAAGAAGCATATGCTTGGCTAAATGCCACTCACATCACGCAACAACGAACCCTGCAGACGAACACAGGAAGTAAATGGAGTGAACTTCACCGACTAGAGTATTTTGATGTCGTGAGATTGACAACCGTTGATCCCATGCACAATTTATTTCTAGGTACGCCAAAAAGAATGGTTGAAGTTTGGGTAGATCACGGGCTTCTTACAACAGCTGATTTCAAAGCCATGGCTGATGAATCAGCTTCAATTGCTATCCCTTCACAGTACTGTAAAATCTCTAAAGGTATACAAGTATAAAAGAATTTGTACTATTATGAATCTGAACACTAATTTTTTTGTTATAAAAAAAAAAAACGAAAAAGGCAAGATTGAAAGTACGTTTAGCAATATGAAGGCTGATGAGTGGAGAACGTGGTGTGTTGTGCTTTCGCCTTTTCTCTTAAAACAAAGATTAATCGGTGAACATTTCATCAATTGGATCAGATATGTAGAAGCAGTAAGGTTGGTGACTGGTCCTTTAATCACAGCAGATGAAATTCAGACAGCACACTCCTTATTTAAAGAATTCGGCAAGACCTGTGTTCAACTCTATGGAAAAACATGTATAACACCTAATATACATATGCACATGCATTTGAAAGAATGCTTTTTGGACTTTGGTCCCTCCTATGCCTTTTGGCTTTATGGTTTTGAACGATTGAATGGTGATGTCAAAAAGATAAATATCAATTACAAGACAGGCTTCGAAACCACCTATGTCACTATGCTTACTCAAACCATTCATACGCAAGATATAATACATTCATTACCTACATTCATTAACAACAACGATCAAGGCATGCTCCTACTGATCAACTTCATAAAGGAAATAGGCGAGGTTACGAATGACGAGAGTGGTTTAACGCCATTTGATTACTCTCAATTCATAGACGGGCCAAGTCTATTTAACCTGACGATTACTGGTAGTGAGCCTCTGCCACCACAAGCCCTTCCTTCAAAAATTAACAACAAACAAGAACTTTTATGCCCTGAACACTATGAAGCCTTACAAACTTTTTATATGGATACCTATGAAATACCTATTATGAATACAATCAGTACAACTATAAAATCATTCAAAAAAATTAACTTGCTTGGACAACACTACCAACAGTCAGACAATCATTCATCATCATCATGCATTCAAGCCTTTATGAACAATCAATTACGTATTGGTCAAATATCATACTTTTTCAGTCATTCATTTAACAACTCAACTCATTATTTTGCATTCGTCAATTGGTACAGCCATGCGACTCAACATTTTCCCACCTTCGATGGTACTGGCATCCAAGTGTGGAAGAACCAATTTGATCCAGTTTCAAGCAACAGCATACTTCCAATTTATAGAATCTTCAATCCTGTTGCTGTATGCCCATATATCGATAAGCACCTTCTTACTCTCGCTCTGCCAAGACGAATTTATATGTAACAACTATGCTAAATTATTCAAACCTTCTTTTATTACTATTATTATTATTTATTTTATTATATATTTTACTAAAGAATCATTTATTAGACTATTATTGTTATTTGTTTTTTTTTTTTAAAAAAAAAGATTTTATTCAATTTGCAGAGACAACAAAAGAGGCAGCAAAAAAAAAAAAAAAAAAAAAAAAAAGGAAAAGAGAAAGTAAACGCTTACTGCATGGGATTAGCAGCAGCAGAAGAGGAAGAGCCAGAGACCTCAGCCGAAAAGCCAAGGCCAGGGGAAGAAAAGGCCCAAGAGGGATAATCCTCATGGTCAAGGTTTGTAGGGAACTCCTTGTCGAAGTATTCCACCACCCTTCTTGTTCTATTGATGGTGCCTTTTTTCGACAAGGAATTCCTCCATGCTTTTTGAAGAACAGCATGGAATTCGTCCACCTGTAGATTAAGTAAAGGTATATTAGAAAATAAACACTATTACAAAAATATTACTTACTGCTTTGCTTCGAAATAGTGGTCTTTTTACTACAAACACAGGACCATGTTCATCCTCAGGACCATCTTCTTCCTCTGACGTCCAATCGGTCATCAGAATTTGTTTTCCAAAAGGAAAACGAGCTTCAAATTCCTCAGGGGCCGCATTGTAAGCATTTCGCCTCATGGCGAGCTTCTAATGTAAAAAAGTAATGTAAGTACTTGAAACACTATATATTTCAATCTTTAAATACTAATTACTTACTGCATGCACACGACTACGACGCGTTGAATCTTCTGACGTAGCCGTTAGCCCCTTACTTTCTCTCACCATGTAGTTGAATTTGTTTCTGACCATGCTGCGCATGTCAGAAACAGTAATGCCAGCAGAAAATGGCTCCTTCTTGGCAGCTGCTACAAGCAAATCCCTGACCTTTGCGTTTTGCTTGTAGCGCAAGACCTCCTTCAGGTCAAAGGTGACACCACGAGGAACCAAATGCTCTCTATAGTACTTCAATATAAAAGCCTATGGTTCAAAAAGGTACAAAAAAAATTTTTGTTATTATTTTGCACATGCTAATTTGTTTTTTAAATTTAAATTACACTTGTCAAGGCCTTATTCTCTTTGACCTCAGAAGGTTGCTGCTGTGGAGGCTGCTGTTGGGGAGGCTGCTGCTGCTCTTGTTGCTGTTGTTGCAACAATTGAGTTAGCTGCTCAATCTTCAGCTCTTGCCGACGTTGATTCTCCTCCTGTCGGCGTTGAATTTGCTCTTGCTGCTGCATCTGAGCAAAAATGGCCTCAAGGGTTGGGCCACTTGCCAAGCTGACAGCAGGAGAGCCAACTGGGCCTTGAAGGCGAGAAGGCTCAAAGCTGTCAAAAGACGCAACAGCAGTGGGAGCAGGAGAAGGGGACGGCGCAACAGTGGATGATGATCCAGTAATGCTTGAAGATATTCTTGCCCTTTTAGGGGCATTACTGGGAACGTTGATAGGGGTAGCGACACGACGAGACATTTTTTTAAAACAGATAATATAGGGAAAAAGAAAAAGACAAGAGTACAAAATGAACTAAAAATGAATACAAAGTAAGGTGATGCTTTTATTTGTTTTACAAAAAAAGCAAAGAAAAAAAAAAAGAAAAAGAAAAAGCCTTTATAGTTAAAGATATTACATTTGAATAATAATAAAAAAAAGAATTTAAACTGTTTATGAATAACCTCTCTGAGTGTTTCAATAGTTAAACCATATTAAAGAAAACTTGTTTTTAATCGATAGTAGGTAATTGTAACACTGGTAAAATGATGCTATAAAAAAAAGTACTTTTTTTTTCCTTTTTTTTTTCCTTTTTTTTTTTAAAAAAAAAACATTCTTTCTAAAAGGTAAGTTCTTAATATTATATATATTCTATTTCTGTTCTAATGATACTTGTACTTTAGTAAAATCGTAATGGTTGCTTTCTTGATGTTTTAAATGGTCTTTATAAAATCTCTTTCCCAGGATTATCATTGCTTCTTCTTTTACTTGTTGGTATAAGCTTGGCTAGTGTCTTTTTTTACCTGGTTCACCTAAATTAAGGTACTATTACTTTTACTACATGTATACAATAGCTAATTATTATTATAGATGCGTGCTGCTTCCCTTTTCTTTACTTGTTGGTATATGCTTAGCTAGTCTTCTTCTGGCCTATCTAAAGAAAGGTACTATTACTTCTACTACGTATACTCGATAGTTAATAATTATTATAGATACGTGCTACTTTGCTTTGGCCTTTTACTATTTCTTTCTCGTCCTTGCTTTGGTTCTTAAGTACTGATGTCTTTTCTTCTTTTGCTTTGAGTGCCCAAGTCCTTAAAACCTTGAATCCTTGTGTCTTTGCATCCTTGAGCTTGGCTTTTTTTTTTCTTTTTTTTTTTTCTTTTTTTTTTTCTTGTGAGAACTTTTTGAGTCCCACGAAATTAATCGATGTATTTTTAGATTAGATGATGCTATCGTGATGACATTAGGTAAGTCAAGCAAACTTTTAAAACGTTACGAGCAAAGAAATACTGTATATTGTTATTATTATTTTATTTAAATAAAAAAAAAAAGCTATTTTTATAAACCAAATTCCTATTTTTTGGTATATATGAAGCAATATTTATTGCAATGTGAATGGTTAATAAAGAAGTATATAAGCAATATGAGTGGTTGTTAAAGAAGTATATAAAGCCATATGAGTGGTTAATAAAGAAGCATATAAGGCAATATGAGCGGTCGATAAAGAAGTATATAAGGAAATATGAGCGGTCGATAAAGAAGTATATAAGGCAATATGAGCGGTCGATAAAAGAACAAAAGGACAAATAAAGAAATGCTTTAAAACTTATGATTCGTTGCCCAAACGTTGGCAAGTATTGAGTAAAACGTGTCGACTGCTCTGGTAAAAGAATGCTAAATGACTTCCACTTGCTCTTTTAATGAATACTGAACGTTAACTGCACTGCCGCGAAAAACGTTTAAAACATCCATAAAATATCGTGTGTTTGCATGATCTTTGGCGTGTTTGCCTTCAATTATTCTAAAACTGAACGCTTACTTTCTCCAGTTATTTGTAGTGGAGCTGTTTTTCTCGACCTGCAGAAGTCGTATCTCGGTCCGGACTTTTTTCATGACCTTCTACTTGTCATCCCTCTTGAGTGAAGTAATGAACAAGGAAGAAAAAATGACTGTACTTAGTAGATCTCGCAATTGGCCAATTTTGGCTTAATAAACTCCGCTTAAAAATGATGTAATCGTGTTCTGTGACCCCAATTACCATATTAATCATACCAAACTCCGCGTGCGGAGTTTGTATATATATATATAGTAGATGGACGGTAAATCTTTCATAGATCCGACTGTTATCTTATTGACATGTCAAAACATGACACATTGGTCGCATGAAGTTCTGGAGCTGGTCATCCGTGGGCTCGCCAGGCCCAGGAATCATACCAACCAGGATGATGTTGGAAACCTTCATCCTGGAACTCCTTGGAAGGTTGTTGATTGTGAGATATACACCACCACAAGAGTAGTGCATACCATCACTAGGTTGAAACCAATCAACGTTCAATGAAACCATTAATGATCGACTTCTATTTACGAATGGTTCTCCAGCCGAATCAACAAGACTGTTCCACACTCTACCATCGTAAATGTCGTAAAACACGCCTTCTTCCACATGTCGATGTCTCCATTCTTCGATTTCTGTTTCGAATGTTGGACGAACAAAGAACTTCTTCAACGTTTCGACAATTGAGTTGTACGGAAACTCGAGGACAGGCTTGAGGCTGCTACCAATAAAAAGTGAATTGCCGCATGGGTGCTCTTGTCTGTGAGGATTGTTCGCAAACCTAATAAAAGGGCATTGCCGGGTATGCAAACTTCCTGTGTCGTAAACACTTCTACAAAGAGAGCAGACAAGGAAACGGGAGACACCACTACTGGCAGAGGAATAATTGACCATGTTACGAGCAGTGGAGATCTTTGTAGGAATCTCCATGCCATGGCCAAGAGCACGAACAAAGAAGGAAAGAAAGGCCAACAAGTCTTCACCGGCTTTCACCGAGAGGTGCTTTGCTTGAAAAAGCACAATGAACAACAGCAAAAGGTGACGAAGCTGCTGTTCATCACTCATTCTTTCCTCTTCGTCAATGCTCATTCCACCTACCAGATTGCAAAATAGAATTCAATGAATAAAAACTTTCTTATATAAAATGCTTTGTTGACTAATAATATACTGTAGCGGACAAAACTGGTGCACAAAAATGAAAATCAGTATTGCATCTCCGCCATATGTCTGCGACTTTTGTGACAAATGCCATCTGAAAGGCAGTCTAAAATATACATTATGATATGTAAACGGGAACTGTGTCGGACATCCCGTAGGCATAAGGTCATTTTTAGTGATTTTTTGAAATTTCAATTTTCGCCAAAAATATAGTACTTGTCTAGCCTTCCTTCAATTTTCCTCATATCTCTCCCGTTTGTTTTCAGATTTCACAGTATATTAGTGAAATTTAGTAGCTCTCGAAAAATACATAAACCCATGCTTATTTTGTATTTCCCATTGAATTCCCCCTTTTGTTTTTACCCTATTCACTATAACAAAGTATTTGCCTTATATGCTGAAGAAAATAAGCAACTGTAAACGCGAAGCTCTGAGATTTCGAATACACTTAGTTCGTACGACAACAGATATTTTTAGAGCAGCAAGAGTCTCTAAATGGACAGTCAACAGGACAAAGAGGGAAGAAAGGAACTTAATGCCTTGTGACCATGAAGGTCTCCCGCTTGTAGTCAGCAAAATAACTAATGCAATCATCCGCCTAAAGTTTCGACAAGGACCTTTACGCACAGTTTCTGATGCTCAGCTCTTTTTGAGGTCCTTAGGATACAGTAATAGCAAACTGTCAGTCAGAAGGCACTGTAGGAAGCTAGATTTTGAGTCTGGAACTAAGGAATCGAAGATTTTCATTAGCTGTATAAGCCAGAAAAAGTGATGAAAGTGGTATCACGGCAAACCATCGCATACTATAGAGGGCTGGAAGTCCATCATCTTTAGCAATGAAAAAAACATGAAGGTTATGAGTGCAGATAGTATACACTAATATTGAAAGCAAATCGAGCAACCTTAGCGATCTTTTTATGGTGAGCAAACAATGAAGCATGCTGGTTGCTCTGTTACATTTTAAGGCTGTATTAGATATTGAGGACTAGGACATTTGTGTCAAGTATACGATGCTGTAATAAAGTCATAGGTATACAGTAGGTCAAAAAACTGCTGCAAGGAATCCATTTTTCTTGGTTTTTGTAGCGCACATCCTGTTACAATGGCACAAACTGCCTCTGTTCCCACATAGTAAATCTTCTACATGTCTTGAGAAATCCGAAAGAGTTTAAGCCCTATTGGATAAGTATTGAAGGAAGTATGAGATGCGCAATTTGAAAATTTGGAAAAACGAAAATTTGAACGGAATGAATTTATTTATTAATATTTAGTTGACCCTCCTTTTTTATTAATAACCTCTTGAATTCTTGCCGGCATGCTATCGATATACCTTTGGCAAAGATCTTTGTCAAAGCCATTCCATACTTTTTCTACTCGTTCCCAAAGCTCATCCGTATTCTTTGCTCTACGTTCGTAACAGCTGAGCTTCAACTTCAATTGATGCCATACGTGTTCTATTGGATTTAAGTCCGGACTCTGAGCTGGCCAATCGCTAATATACCGCACTTGATGATTATCTAACCAGTCTATTGTAGATTTTGCCTTGTGCTTTGGATCATTATCATGCTGAAAGTAAACGTTGGACCAGTTGAAATTGTAGTATTGCATAGTATCACGAAGCGTAGTGTCCAATATATGCTGATAAACATTCGCGTTCATGTTCCCATCGTAAATTTGACAAGCATATCCTGGTCCTTCAGAAGTTATACAGCCCCACATCATCAATTTGCCTGCTCCATGCTTGACTGTAAGTTCTAGATGATGCGGTTGAAGAGGATCATTTGGTCTTTTCCAATAATACTTACAGCCATCAGAGCCCCATACGTTGATCTTGGTTTCATCAGAAAAGACGACTTTTCGCCATTCTTCTACTGTCCAATCCTGATGCTTCTTGGCCCATTCTAATCGATGCTGCATATGAGCTTTTGTCAAAAACGGCTTCTTTTTTTTTATTGAAGAATGGAACTCCATTGATTTCAGTACGTTAATTGCTGGCTGGTATGAGATATCGTAGCCAAGTTGAGCCAGCTCCCGGTGTACCTCTTTGGCAGTCTTTAAAACCCCTTCAATGACTTTTCTTTTTATTAACCGCTTCGTCACTTTGGAGACTACTGTAGGTCTACCACCTATGCTTTTTGTCCTATTTGGAAACAACCGTCTAGAGTATCTACTGACAGTTGATTCATGTACTCCAATTTCTTTAGCAATATCGTACGTTGATGTGGATCCAGTTAATGCTTGCTTGAGATCGTCTACTTTTCCTTCTGGCAGTCGTTTAGGCATGCGATTGGTAATAAGGTAAAAAAGAGAAATAATTTAAGTAAGGAAATATAAAATTTAAAATAAAGGAATTGTAAGCGCTTTTATATACTAGCATCATTCTAATCATGTCAAGAATGTGAAAAATTATGATAGCAACCGGTTGGGTCGTATTAAAATTCGTCATTTCAAACATATCTGAACAAGTAAAAAATGTCGGATGTTCATAATACTACCTTTAGCGATCTCAAATTCCACCAATAACCATTGCCCATATCCGATAATCGACGAATAAATGCACTTTCTATTGAGGTACAAACAGTCAAGGTTTGAGATAGTTTGGTGCAGTACCCATGGACAACCAGCTGTAAAACCTGAATTTTGCAATTCCTTGCAGCAGTTTTTTGACCTACTGTACACATGTATTTTGCTTACCACATACCACAAAAGCCTAGGGTATAGTGGTCTAAAATATCGTAATCTCTCGTTTCAGCATGACAATGACACCAAGCACAAGTCAAGGCATGCCACAAACTCAATATTTGATAACAGGGCTTCTGTGCTAAGAGGTTAGTTACTACTAATCCCGGCTTAAGCCTTCTTAAGCATGTCCGGTGGCAATTGAAGGCAAAGCTATGACGATACGACACTAGACCAAAAAGGGTAGATTATCTTTGGAAAAAAATAGTTAAAGAGCTGGGCTCTTTTATTGAAAATGATATACACACATACTACTAGCATATGCCAAGAAGAATATTCGATAATATCAAGAGGTGAGATGATTATACAAAGTCTTAGATTTTAGCCACTTTTGCTGTTTTTAGAAAATATAGATTTTTATAAATGAAAAGCATGCTCTTCGCTCAGTTTTAACAATGTCATGCTAGGAATACACATAAATTACAATGGCTACTACATCTTCCTTCTAATATAGTTTCATAGTTATTGTGATTACCATGAGCAAGTAATGGTAGTTAAAAGCTGAAAAAAAGTTTTGTGCACCAGTTTTATCCGCTACTGTACCTTCACTTTCTGTTTCACGAATTGCTAAAGAGTATTCAATGGTTTCCTCCTCGTGGTCATTAGTTTCATTTGCTCTTCTTGATTCCGTTTTTTTTAACATTAGCACGGTTGTATTTCTGTTGGAAAATAAAAAAAAACCTCTGTTTCTAACTCTGTCGATAAGTACATGGCCTCTTACAGTTCTCTTTGCAAGCATTCTATATCCATTGGGGTGTTTGATGCATTCAGAACAGGTGCAAACAATTTTGGTAGCGTTGAAGTTGTTCATGTTGTTTATAATTTTTAAATTTGGAAATAGCAAAAAAATAGGTAGAAAGAGAAAACGTGCCTAATAAAAAAAAACATGTTAAATTTCAAAAAACAAAGTCGGTGCTTAAAGTAACTTTTTTTTTTCCCTGGATTTGTTTCATGGAATACACTAGATGCTCAAGATACAAAAGATAAAAAAGAAAGCTCAAGCGCTGGTCAAATGTAAGTTTATAAAAAAAAAATAATAGCAACCAAGTCTAATGTTGGTTTCTTTTTTTTTTCTTACATTAGGAATTCCTAATGGGACACATTCGGATGACGAACATGAACCTCATGAGCAAAGTTGTTCTTTCCAATACGATAAAACTATAAGAATAACAGACTTATATTGTTGCTTGTTACTGAAAAGTTATTTTTGGTAAAGAAAGTTGCCATTGCTCACATCTCTAATGGCTAATGGCTAATGGCAAATTACACCCATGTGCAAACATAAAGTAAGTAATGAACGAGTATAAGCTTAAAAACATATATTCTTTTACAATATTTGTCATAAAAAATAATAAAGCAATCTATTTACTTGATAAACAAAAACGTTTTGTATGTATTTGTTAATTATAACTGCCTTGTAACAAAATGTTAGCAGAGCTTCTTTATTTTTATTCTTTTAGAATATACACGTATTCTTTTTTTATAATGTAATAGCATTTGCATTTCTATAAAGTATATTTGTTGTTAGAGTACTGTTTTCATTTGAACAATGAACTTTTTATAGCTATACTCTTTTCTTTTCTTTTTTTTTAACTTCGTCTTTTTTTTTTTAACTTAGTTTTTTTTTTTTAACTTAGTCTTTTTTTTTACCAAGTCTTTTTTTACCAGGTCATTTTTTTCCCAAACACGATTATTTTTTTACGTTTTGTAACACGTTTGTAATGATCTAAGATAAAAAACACAAACCACCTTCCTAATATGTATTCTTCTGAACAAAATAATCGCAAAATGCTTTTGATTTCCGCATTTTGCCCTCAAAAATAAAAAAAGAAGACATCGGTCTTTCAACAGTAGAGGGAAACAGGCTTACCAAAAAAAGATCATCTGTAAAAAAAACAGATACTTTTTTAAAACATGAATAACTTTATGAATACTTACCCTACAAAAAAAACAAAAATATCGTTAAATTTCTTTATTTTTTTCGCATCTAAATTTTTTTTCAAAATTCAAAAATGACCAGTACAACGAAAGTTACATTTTTTCTCCAAAACCCATAAGTATCTGTTAACCAAAAAATGTTCAATCTTGCGATATGCTTTATCCAATTGGAACGATTATTTGCAGTGCGAGTTCGACCCGTGATAGGATCTTCGGATCTATTCCTTCCCTGCCTCCCTACACGTTTCTGCTGCCGAGTGCATCAAGCACTTTTGTTTCTCCGCCTGTGTGTCGCGTTGCGTAGCAGCTTTGTATCTGACTACTTTCCTTCCCTTTCGGGGGAACCTAGGTGTGCGCTCTTGATGATGAAGCTGGTTTTAACGCCACTGCTGTTCTGGTTGGTTGGTCTGCGCTGGTTGTTGGTTGAGCGTTGTTGGCTCGCGGTGCCGGGATGCCCAGCCCGGGCTTAATGAAGCGCGTTTCTGTTCCTGTCTTTCAAGTCTTCGTCTCTGGTGCCAGCTCTCCCCCAACATTAATTCGTTCCCTCTTTCTCCCTTTCCCCCATAATAGTTTGTATGCTTTCCAGTTTGTCCCTGTGGATAGCAATAATGACCAAAGAAGTCGCCTGCAATTATCCAATAAAAATAAAATGTTTCGTCTAAACTAAGAACGCTGCTGTCGTATTTTCCTTATTAAATACTCAAATGTAGTGTGAGATTACTCAAGATCTCCATGTCATATAATTTAAAACTACCTCTATATAACACGTAGTGTTATATAGCCATCAGTACTCATAAACAACTTTAGTAATTTACATTGCGCAACTTCGGTTCTTCAATTATTAATTTTATAAAATCAGACGTAGTTTGTATTTAATGAGCTCTCTCTCCTGTCTTCACTCAATAAAGAGGTTCAAGAGTCTCATCGATTATCAGTTTCCTGTTTACACTTTATTTTTACTTTTAATCGACTACAAACTACTCACCCAATATCACAGCTGCCCACTGGTTCCTTCTGCTCTCTGGTGCTGCTTACCTGTCCCTCCGACTAGTTTTGTGGGTCACCACATCGACTATGTCTTGAACATGCTTCCTGTTGCTGCTTCTGCTCGATGTCCGCCCTACTGGTCCGCTCTCTATCGGATCCTCTGTGAAGTGTTTTTAAGTATTTAAAATATGAAAAAGAAGAATTAACGAGACCGAACAATAGTTCTAAAGTCGAATTACTTTTATTAAAGAAAGATTCCAAGGCTATTTATATTAGTTGAGCAAGACCTGAGATTAAATGACAAGAGATAGTTACGACCGATATGATTTGACATGTATAAGAAAAATTTTATAAACTGATGTAAATAATCAACTGTTGAGATGAAAGTGAAACTTGGCTGTTCAGGGCAGTTGGTAATTATCAGGATCTATTCTTACAGTAGCGGACAAAACTGGTGCACAAAAATGAAAATCAGTATTGCATCTCCGCCATATGTCTGCGACTTTTGTGGCATATACCATCTGAAAGGCAGTCTAAAAGATACATTAAGATATGTAAACGGGAACTGTGTCGGACATCCCTCAGGCATAAGATCATTTTTAGTGATTTTCTGAATATTTCAATTTTCGCCAAAAATATAGTACTTGTCTAGCCTTCCTTCAATTTTCCTCGTATCTCTCCCGTTTGCTTTCAGATTTCACAGTATATTAGTGAGCTTTAGTGGCTCTTGAAAAATACATAAACCCATGCTTATTTTGTATTTCCCATTGAATTCCCCCTTTTGTTTTCACCCTATTCACTATGACAAAGTACTTGCCTTATATGCTTAAGAAAATAAGTAACTGTAAGCGCGAATCTCTGAGATTTCGAATACACTTAGTTCGTACGGCAGCAAATCTTTTTAGGATAGCAAGAATCTCCAAATGGACAATCAACAGGATAAGAAAGGAAGAAAAGAACATCAAGGCTTGTGACCATGGTAGTCGACAGGTCGTAGTCAGCAAAATAACTAATGCAATCATCCGCCTAAAGTTTCGACAAGGACCTTTACGCACAGTTTCTGATGCTCAGCTCTTTTTGAGGTCCTTAGGATACAGTATTAGCAAACTGTCAGTCAAAAGGCACTGTAGGAAGCTAGATTTTGAGTCTGGAACTAAGGAATCGAAGAATTTCATCAGCTGTATAAGCCAAAAAAAGCGATGAAAGTGGTATCACGACAAACCATCGCATACTATAGAGGGCTGGAATTCCATCATATTTAGCAATGAAAAAAACATGAATGTTATGAGTGCAGATAGTATACACTAATATTGAAAGCAAGTCGAGCAACCTTAGCGATCTTTTTACGGTGATCAAACAATGAAGCATGCTGGTTGCTCTGTTACATTTTAAGGCTGTACTAGATATTGAGGACCAAGATATTTGTGTCAAGTATACGATGCTGTAATAAAGTCATAGGTATACACATGTATTTTGCTTACCACATACCACAAAAGCCTAGGGTATAGTGGTCTAAAATATCGTAATCTCTCGTTTCAGCATGACAATGACACCAAGCACAAGTCAAGGCATGCCACAAACTCAATATTTGATAACAGGGCTTCTGTGCTAAGAGGTTAGTTACTACTAATCCCGGCTTAAGCCTTCTTAAGCATGTCCGGTGGCAATTGAAGGCAAAGCTATGACGATACGACACTAGACCAAAAAGGGTAGATTATCTTTGGAAAAGAATAGTTAAAGAGCTGGGCTCTTTTATTGAAAATGATATACACACATACTACTAGCATATACCAAGAAGAATATTCGATGATATCAAGAGATGAGATGATTATACAAAGTCTTAGATTTTAGCCACTTTTGCGGTTTTTAGAAAATGTAAAATTTTATAAATAAAAAGCATGTTCCTCGCTCAGTTTTAACAATGTCATGCTAAGAATGCACATAAATTACAATGGCTAGTATATCTTTCTTCTAATATAGTTTCATAGCTATTTCGATTACCATGAGCAAGTAATGGTAGTTAAAAGCTGAAAAAAAGTTTTGTGCACCAGTTTTGTCCGCTACTGTATTCAAACTCATTTGTAAAGATTTAGCTTAGAATGATAAGACTGTTATCTTATTGACATGTCAAAACATGACACTCTGTCATTTTGATAAGATCTGCCACCCCGACATCGAATATAACTCTGCCACTCTGCCAGGTCAAGTCTGGATTGACAAGTCCTTTGCTACCAACGATCACTAGTGACCAGCGCTCTGATTCGCCCTCTGGCTTCTACCTCCCACTGCTAAACCATTTTAGCGCACGATGCGGAGGAGACCATGGTGTTGACGAGTAACTCAGTAATTGGCGCCACCACAGACCCTTCCTCTTTTCTTTTTTCGCTCTTATGTGCTCTGTGAGTGTTTTTTGCTTCTTTATCTTTTTGTTTGTCCTGGAGTATGACTATCATGATCTTTATCGCTTGTCTATATACTCATTATAAATTAATAAAAGAAAATTTTCGTCTAAACTAACAACGCAGGTGTGGGTGTTTGTCGTAGTGGTTAGGGCGCTACCGTATGGGTTGAGTGTTCTCTGAACAAGCGGGTTCGAATCCTGCCTTCCCCGCACCGACCTTTCCACGCACGGTCTCATGACTTCCCTAACGTGCGTCGTCTCTGGCTTTCGGTGTGTCCCGCCTGTGTGTTGCGTCGCGTGCCAGCTGGGTATCTAGTCCACCTTCCCTCCCTTTCGGCGTCCCCGTTGGCATCCTCAGTTTTAATCGTAAAATTAAATAAAAAAATTAAACAAAAAAACAATAGCAGCAATATAAAATTAAAATCCTTCTTTATTGCAGATTTCTTTATATTGCAAAAGAGCCCCGTTTAATGGATAAAAAGTTGGCATCTATTTATATTCTTTGTGAGCGTAGATATAAAAGATATAGACTCGGCAACGATGTCGTGCTGAAGAACCAATGATTAAGCTAAAGCTTGTCGATGTTCTAATATATGCATCTGAAGTTGAACAATAGAAATAATAACCAGTCAGTTAACTTTGATCTAATTACTTTTGGGGTTGACAATTGATTAGACTCGCTAGGATGACAAATACTGATCTTATTGTTCTAAATTTGGAAAAGTGTGGAATTGTTCAATCATAGTTTAATCTTTGTGTATCGTTATTATTTTAATACAACTGATATCTTATAGAAAATAACTATGTTTACAACATCCTCTTCTGTTCTCTCTTTCCTCCCAGGGTTTTGACGCCGCTGCTGTTCTGGGTCGGTCTGTGTTGTGTGCTGTTTGGTGAGCAGCATTATCAGCGTTGCAAGGATGCCCTCCTCGGGCTTAATGAAGCATGTCTCTCTCTCTCTGTTCCAAGTCTTCGTCTGTCGCTTCAGCCAAAATAATTGTTCTGCTTACCCTCCCTTCCCTTCCCCCTTAATAGTTTGTATGCTTTCCCAGTTCGTTCTGTGGTCAGCAATTAATGACAAAATAAGTCGCCTGCATATGACCAATAAAAAAATAATGTTTCGTCTAAACTAAGAACGCAGGTGTGGGTGTTTGTCGTAGTGGTTAGGGCGCTACCGTATGGGTTGAGTGTTCTCTCACTACAAATAATGTAGGAGCTTTGACGTAGAATTTTAACAAACCTAACAATCATAGATCCGTGGATTTTATATTTTTTTATGAGAAACCATTATATCTTGCTGTATTGCACCTTTTTTAACTTTGAGAAAAGATTTAGGTGCGAACAAAATAAAGAAATTTATAGATATTTTTGTTTTTTTTGTAGGGTAAGTATTCATAGAGTTATTCATGTTTTAAAAAAGTTGTCGTATTTACCCCATTAAATACTTATTATTCGTATGAGATTACTCAAATCTTATATAAGAAATAACAAATACTGAATACATAATATTATATATTACATATTCTCTAAGACTCATTTACAATATTAACCATATACAATATTTATATTATTCAAGTTCAATACTAAAATTGACCTTGAACTCACTTCGGTCCCTGAATAACTTTATTTCCTATATAAAGGCGTAGTTTGATTAAATGGGTTCTCTTTCTCGTCTTGAAATCTAATAAAGAGGTTACATAGAGACTCATTCACTAGTTTTCAAGTACTATCTCCTTTTAATTCTCAAATTTTTATCTGCAAATATCTCATGCTGAGTAACTTGGGGCGACCTGCTTTAATGCTCTTTACTTCGTTTTTTTATTGTTTTTCGAACATTCTGAACAGTTCCACGGCTTGCTCCAGTTTTTTTTTACTGTTTTTGATATAGAGTATCCATTTTTTAAGCAGTTGATGATACGATTACGAAGATCTTCACTGATAGGTTGCATATTGGACGTTGGTACACTTTTATTTAGCAGTTAGCTCCTGTAGATGTAAGAAAAATGGCAGAAAAGGAAAGAAAAGCATACTTTGAGCATTGAGGAATAAAAAAAATCTTTTCTGGTGGCTTACGCGCTGTGACGAGCAAGATCATAAGCTGATATTGAAATATTTGAAACGGTCCCAAAATTGTACAAGTGTAGTCGGCATTTGTAATCGGTCATAACTCCATCATATCTGATTTTATCGCCGACTAAATAATATTAACAGAAAGCCAAGACGCTATACTTTCGAATGATGTATAACATGCTGTAGCTTATTTATCGTTATATTGTCGATAAATCCTACAGAAGCAAAAAATGCAAAACACTTGTACAATTTTGTGAGCCACTGTAAGAGTTGCTTTTATATGAGTCAGATTTGGCTTGATTCGCTTGTTATAGTGACCACCAGATCGTATAAAGTAGATCAAACTGTTTAGAGTAAAGTAAAATAAAAAGATAAAATAAAAGTAAAATAAAAAGGATTTACAATGAAGTGTATATACTTCAAGGGACTTCTTGTTCTTGATGTTAAGTAAAATAAAAGAAAAATAAAAGAGATTTACTTTGAATGATATTTATTAAAATAATCAAAAAGTAAATAAAGTGAAGTAAGTAAAAGTAAGTATAAGTAAGTGTAATTAAAAGAATAAGAAATATTGGGCTATTTATACAGTAGTTACAAAAACTATTGCAACAATTTGCAATTTTGAGGTAAATCGGCTCTCAGTTTATGTGAAATCCAGGTATCACGCTGTATTCCCCACAGTGCATAAACTGGCCTCCGCTCTTTAATATACTAGATTGTCAAATATTATGGAAACAAAATGATGGATGTACGCGATTTCGAGTTCCGCTTTTTTGAAATTTTCTTTATTCGAAAACTGGATCGCGCCATTTGAGTTGCAAAATTCTCTATATTCCTAGGGCTAACCTTGTTCATTTTGATTTATGCCAATTACCCTGAGAGTATGCTTTGAGATTATTATTCAAGCAGATTCTAGTTCGTTCAATTTAATTCATTTTTTTATTGTTTATGCATTCACGTCTTATATCTATAATCTACTAACACCCACACCCTACAGCAAGCAAGTCAACATTAGATTAGCTATTTTTGAAATTAGATCATTCACAGAAATTATAGAAACTTTTGGAATACATTCATCAGTAGCAGACCGTTACGTAAAGAAGTTTTTAAAGAGTGGTACAGCATGCAAAGGCGTCCATCCTGTGGTTCCTCCTGTATTAACTAGAAAGTACGTTGGATTATTGATGCTCAAAGGAGATATACAGACAGCTAGAGGCAAGTTCCTCAGGCTAATGGAGCTAGGACTCTCTATGTCTTATGTCACTGCAGTAAACATCCTGAAAAAAAAGAATGTGCATGCAAAGCTACAGAAAAAGAAGCTACGTTTAACATTTAAGTATATTTAAAATAGCTTGGCATAGGCAAAAGGATATAAGGATTGGAGTGTTGATCGATGAAAACAGGCAGTATTCTCCAATGAAACAAAATCTAGTATTTGGGGCACCGATGGCGTCAAATACTATTGGACAAGAGCTAGCAACATATTGCGACCATATCACCTCGACCTTACAGTGAAGCATGGCGGGTCTGATTTAACTTTATGGAGACGCGCATCTTTATGAGGTCCTGGATATGCATATCAAGCTTGCGGTTAGATATTGAATTTGGAAGTACATCAACATATTCTTGGCATAAACTACCTGTATACATCGAAGTGCTTCAAATGGCACAAAACACAAATTTACTTTCGACGGGACATTGAGCCTAAACATACATCTCGGTCGACAACGATATGATGAAAAGAACGTAGGGTACACTACGTTAACACTGCTTATCATAAATCCCAAACTTAAACTCTGTGGAGCACGTATGGCATCAACTTATGTTACTACTGAGTGCATTTAAGACACATGCGACAATTTTGGACCGTTAGTGACAAAACTTATACGTAAAATGAAATATATCTAACAGATATATTTGCCAAAGGTATATCAACAATATGCTAGCAAGAATAGATGCAGCTATTAAAGCAAAAGGTGGCATGCACGTTTTGAAGTTAAATAATACAATTAATGAAATATCGCTATTTTTAAAAATGTGACATTAATTTGACAATATCTCCATGACTAGCAAAGGAAAGCGATACGCTGTGATGTCTCATAAGAGCCAAGATGCAGTTTTACAAATGACTATAATCTTACATTGATACGTTGAATCGTTGGAGAGATGTTGGTCTCCGTGCGAGATTTGAACTCGCGTTGCAATAGTTTTTGTAACTACTGTATTCTTCTGAACAAAATAATCGCAAATTGCTTTTGATTTCCGCATTTTGCCCTCAAAAATACAAAAAAGAAGATATCGGTCTTTCAACGATTGAGGGGAATAGGCTTTCCAAAAAAAGATCATCAGTAAAAAAAAGACACTTTTGAGATATTTGCAGATAAAAATTTGAGAATTAAAAGGAGATAGTACTTGAAAACTAGTGAATGAGTCTCTATGTAACCTCTTTATTAGATTTCAAGACGAGAAAGAGAACCCATTTAATCAAACTACGCCTTTATATAGGAAATAAAGTTATTCAGGGACCGAAGTGAGTTCAAGGTCAATTTTAGTATTGAACTTGAATAATATAAATATTGTATATGGTTAATATTGTAAATGAGTCTTAGAGAATATGTAATATATAATATTATGTATTCAGTATTTGTTATTTCTTATATAAGATTTGAGTAATCTCATACGAATAATAAGTATTTAATGGGGTAAATACGACACAGCAGCAGGGATGATCAGTATTTAGTCAGATTAGTAACAGTTAAAGGTCAAGAGAATGCAGTAGAAGCCAGAAACACACTTGAAAATGACTTGCAAAAGACTGTATCTGCCGAAACAGTTCGAAGATCGTTGCGTAGGTCTGGTTTAACATCTTTTGTGAAGCCTCAAAAACCATTGCTCAGTGAAGTAAACAGACGAAAGCGATTGGACTGGGCTCTTAATCACGTTGACTGGACCATAGAAGACTGGAAACGCGTGATTTGGTCTGATGAGACTAAAGTTAATCGTTTTGGATCAGATGGTAAGCTTTATGCTTGGAAACAACCAAATGAGAAGCTTAAAAGAAGGCATGTAAAGCAAACTGTAAAACACGGTGGAGGCTCACTTATGGTTTGGAGCTGTATTAGCTGGTACGGGGTTGGGTATATTGTCGACGTAGGCAAGAATATGGACAAGAACGTCTATTTATCTGTATTGCAAGATGATTTGGTGAAGTATATGACCGACTATTGTAAAGAAAATGGCCTGAAAATGACTGATTTTGAACTTATGCAAGATAACGATCCGAAGCATAAGTTCAAAATCGTATCTGAATGGTTGTCTAAACAGGATTTTTCAACAATGGAATGGCCTCCACAGTCTCCAGACTTAAATCCAATTGAAAATATGTGGAATGATGTATAATGGTTTAAATGATAAAGAAAAAGGTAGAAACAAAGATCAAGAAACAGTTTGGGTACTTTTTGAGACTGATCTTTATTTCAGTTTAAGTTAAAGTAAAAATTATTCTAATTGAAGGCAGGTATTTATATCTTATTGAGTGAGTGGCTTGATATCTTCTATTGTTATCGTTCTTCTAATATTCAGGTACTTTAGCAAGTGTTATCTATAATTATGATTATGAAAACTTTTCATTTGTTCTTTTGTATGTCTGTCATAGATTATCTTTTATTCTGGGAACTCCTCACTGATTTGAATAACGTTATTTTACGCGTTATTTCAATTATGTGAAAGATGAGCAATACTCCTGACATTGGATTGGATTTGGTTATTTTAGTTGATACGTCTTCTTATCAAAGAACTCTCATGAATACGATACATGTTCTTTTAGAACATGTTTAATTGGAGTTGATTGTATGATCTTATTTAAATAAACTTGTATTTTATTTTATTTTAATTATGATCTTGTATTAAGACTTATATTTATTAATGTCAACTACAATCAGTTACTGTTCTACAACAGCTCAGAGCGGCTGATCTTGCTGTTATTGAAACTTGACCATTCGTCCTGTGCCGTATGTTCCTTATTGACAGCAGATCTAGAGTTCCCGGCGTGAGACAACATAGGCTTATGCATCCTATTTTTCTCGCATTCATTGTATAGCTCAACTATACCGTTATATCGGTATTTAGCCTGTTGAACTACCTCTCTTCCTTGGTTAATTTCATCCATAGAAGCCTGAGGATTTGCATACATACAAGTGAGTTCCACCCGAACTCGTTCAAGGAGGTCATATGCCACCCTTTTAGCATTTTTCATTTCCAATAAATTGTCTTCAGAAGAAGAGGAAATGGCTCGGTTATCTTCATTTATAGACAACTCATTTAAAGAGCTAGCATAGTCTTCCGTTTCCTTTAAGACAGCATCAGCGACTTGCTCAGGAGAGTTGATCAATTCCATAGCGTAGTCAATGGGAACAGGAGTATTGGGAGTAGCAGGAGTAGAGTTACCAGTAGCAGACATCTTGATTTCAGAACAATATCGTGGTGTATTCACTTAAAAAAATGTGATATTTGAGGTTTTATAATATAAAAAGTACTAAGTCAATCAACAAATATAAAAATAAGTGAGACTCAAAGTAGATTGTCCTTTATTCAAGTTAAAAATATGAGGGTATTTATACTTTTCTAATCACGGCTAAATATTAATATTTACAGTATATGACTATTGATTATTAATCGATATTAGACAATGAGTTATTTACATGATTGGCATAGTTTAACATCTTCTTATCAAGAAGTAATTATTAATCCTGATCCAGGAACTTATTAGAATATTCTGGAGTGGATCGGGATTTTATTTGAAGTGGCGTAATACAATGTCCGATATTCCTAATTCGGAGGACCATTGTTCGTAGTAACTTATATTATTACTTTATTACATGTGTAAATACCACAATACTGCCTAAACAAGCGTTTTTTCAAGGTATTCCATGTTGTAGAACAGTAACTGATTGTAGTTGACATTAATAAATATAAGTCTTAATACAAGATCATAATTAAAATAAAATAAAATACAAGTTTATTTAAATAAGATCATACAATCAACTCCAATTAAACATGTTCTAAAAGAACATGTATCGTATTCATGAGAGTTCTTTGATAAGAAGACGTATCAACTAAAATAACCAAATCCAATCCAATGTCAGGAGTATTGCTCATCTTTCACATAATTGAAATAACGCGTAAAATAACGTTATTCAAATCAGTGAGGAGTTCCCAGAATAAAAGATAATCTATGACAGACATACAAAAGAACAAATGAAAAGTTTTCATAATCATAATTATAGATAACACTTGCTAAAGTACCTGAATATTAGAAGAACGATAACAATAGAAGATATCAAGCCACTCACTCAATAAGATATAAATACCTGCCTTCAATTAGAATAATTTTTACTTTAACTTAAACTGAAATAAAGATCAGTCTCAAAAAGTACCCAAACTGTTTCTTGATCTTTGTTTCTACCTTTTTCTTTATCATTTAAACCATTATACAACACCTTAGTCTTATCGAAGCTTTGGCACGTTCTCCGCCTTACATATGTCCCATCCAGTTTTATCAGCAAACTTAAAGGAATAATGTCCTCCTTTTTGACTTTTCGTATGTTCCCCAAGATCAGCCTTTCTACAATGTGTTTGCCTCGCTCTTCAGGTGGCCTTGGTGTACTTGATCCTGGTATTCAACAACACGCTCTCCAACTTCGATAGCTCATTCCACTTTTAAGCGGTGCACCTATAGGCCCACCTGCGACATTTTGGACTTCGCCGATGATTTGTAATTCTGTAGTTTTGCCTCGACTAGCTGACTGTCTCCTTCATCATTTACAGTCGGATACCACTTCCTCAGTATTTACTTGGCCCTTGGCTGATTATCGACTTTCCTTTGTCTTTCACGATCTACGACCACCCTACGTGCGCTCGTCAAGCAGTCCCTTTCATTTATTCTTCCAAGCTATTGATCGCCTACCTCATAATTTCCATTCGGTAATAGTGAACGCAAATACCTGCCTTCAATTACCAATATCTGGGGTATTACGTGCTCCTCCGGTTCCATCACTGAAACGCTCGATATCTCAGCTGCGTCTGTCTCTCGTCTACCTCGTTGACCCTACTACCAATCGCCTTCGTGCCCGCACAAATTCCGAACTCCAGGTGCACCCTTATCTCGCCCGTCGTTTTCTCCGGATGGTACGACATAATTCAATTTTGCTTTCTCCCTTTCTTGTTCGTCCATTTATTTCACCATGTTATGCCCATTTAGGTCCTAATCCCTTCAAACCGGATCTCTCCCATGGTATTGATGCCGCTCCTTTTATCTCGGCTCTGGGTTTATTATCCGGCGCCTCTTCAAGCCCGATGTCGTCAAAGCAGTTCCGCCGCCTTTGTCTTCAGGATTTGACTTCATCAACTTACACATCTCCTCTGACAGCATTAGCATGGAAAAAATTCTGGGGCTACCCTGTCTCTCATGCCTGTCGTAATGTTTGGTATCGTCTTTTACACCGCAAGATCCCTCATCGCTCCCTGTTGAATCGATTGATACCATCTTATTTTCCTTTTGATACATGCTCCGTGTGTGCTACTGGATCGGATACTTTAGAACATTTCCTCTATGACTGCCCAAAAAAATGGCTCGTTTGGCAAACTGTTTGGGATGAGTATTTTCGTCTTCTACCTCTGACGACAAACCAATTACAGAAAGCCCTTTTCCATCTGGAATTTCCTCCGCCTATCTGCTGCCCTCTGCCTGTCTCTCCAGCTATAGTGGTTGGATATACATTACTGGCTGTATGGCGTGCTACCTGGCAGCTGATTTTCAACAATCAACCTTTTGCTCCGTCTATTATCATTCAAAGCGCCCGCAGGCTCATCCGACAGGCTTACCGAGAAGAACTCTTTCTTCAAGGTTGCGCTCACCGTGCCTTACCTCTTTTCTCATTCCATTAGTCTAGATCACTATTGACAGCTCTTCTTACCTATTCATCTCTCAACTAATCCAACAACAACAAAAAAAAATTATATTTATATATTATTGCATATACTTTTAACATTGAAAAACCCAAAAACAGTTATCGTGACTTGATTATATCGTCACATCAATAAGCTTGAGCTTTGCCTCCTTAAAAAAAAAATCCAAGAGAATTGTTAAGGATACATAAGATTATAGTCACTTTATTTTAGTAAAAGGAATCTCATATGATCCTAAATAATATGTTGACATAATTTTGGAATCATTTATAACATTATTCCCAGCACAGATCAATAAAAGACTTTGATTAGATTTTTATATTAAGCTTTATTCATATTAACTTCACACAGTCAAATAATATGACATGGTTGTAATACAGTTTATTGATGATATGAGCATGTTGAATAAGGAATGACAATTACTTACCGGATCATCATTAAGTCATGTAAACCTTTATCCTAACTGAGATATTATTATTAGCCATAATATCCAATCACGGAACTAGAGAATTTTATATTCATCCGTACCGTCTCCTAAATAGTCCTTCATCCAGAGTTATCTGAAACCATCCCAATAGCATAATTGACAATACAAGCTAGGAACAGGCTAAACTAATAATTAGAAATAGTAATCATCTATTCTGTCGAATTGATCATAAATCTGTCCTAATTCTTTATCCGTATCATGTCTATAAATACTCTCACTTTTTACATGTAGAATTTATCATATTCAATCTTAGTTATCTTAACTTAATAAAGAAATACCAAGTTCTAACAGTATTTCTTTATCTTCGTTGTTATACTACTTTTACCTAAAACCCCCTATCCTAAACAAGAATAAAAAAACAAGAGAGGACGAGATTCGATAAAGCGATGATTTTTTTAATAAGAAAATGATACTCTATTTATGCTTTCCATACACGGATATTTCATGCTATGGGTTAATAATTAATGAGTATGGTATAGCTGATGACAAATAGATAAGGGTTACGTGTTCTTCTATTGTTATATTTGTCATAAAATACTCGTATATGATTGACTGCGGCTGACTGTGATTTAGTTCCTGGATTTAATTTAGTTTAACCGTGCAATTACGCAGCATCTTATCCTTAATGAAGATTATCCGAATTAACCTGTAGCCTATCTATTGGATATATTTTACATGTAGCTTATTAATACTGTTTTCATATCGAGTTATGAATTATGGATACATCATTGCCCCCTTCCAGGTTGGAACAACCGATGAACATCATGAATAACGAAGATGTCATGACATTATCGGCACTTAGGGCACATTCTTTTTAATTATAAACAAAACCCTCAATTTAATAAGAATCATATTCCACATTCCTCATAATAGTATAAATACCCATAATCTTTTATTTAAATAAACATCAGTCAACCATCAAGTATCATTCTCTCTATTAGGCTGTCCGTCTATTCCTATCTTACTTATCTTTGTATCGTTCTTACTTATCAACTATCGTAAGACCTATTTGCAGTTCACACCTTCAAGCCCATAACGCCACCCTCTCTTGTCCTCTTTTAGTTGTCTATCCAAGCTTCTTAGTTCCTGTCCGGTTCTCTCTCTCTCTCTCCTCTCTGGCTTGACAAAACAACTCATTACAGAAGAGTACATGGATTATATCTAATATGATTGCTTAGGTTGTTTATATTAAAGACGTAAGTGTGAAGAAAAGAGAGAGTATGCTCTTCTGGTATATAATCGATAAAAACCCATAAAAACCTGTTTAGGAAAAAAAGTAATGGGAAAAGACCACATTCAGCTCGTTACTTTGTCTTGCTTCTTTTGTTAAGATTATTAGTCTTGGCTGGCAAATTAGTATGAGATGAGCGTTTACGTTTGCCAATGTTATTATTGACGTTACGTCTTGCCCAGTACTGTTCTATCATACTCATGTCATCAAAACTTGAGGCAGGCTCCCAGGTATCATATTCTGGAGGATAACCTTTCCATCTTACTAGGTATTTATAATTACTAGTGTTATTTCCTTTATGTTGGATAATTGCCTGCACATCGTACTGTTGTTGGTCAGCGCGATTAGTAACAACGTTGTCTGTAGAGATAAGTTTGATGTGCGAGGTAGGTACGTCGCGCGATAATAATGCACCTGTTTTATCCGTCAAAATGTAGCTACCATTTTTTGTGACTCCATGTACGACAAAGGGCCCCTCGTACCTTGGGTCAGTTTTACTATTTCTATTCACAATTTTTATCATAACTTCGCTATTAGTAGGAAATTGTTGATGTACAATGCGGTGTTTCTTTGTAAAATACTCGTTGTCAATTCTTTGAGTAGTCATAATACGGTTACGTATAGCAGGGATTACTATGTTGTTCATATTGTCTAGTTTATTTTCTAGTACTTTAGCATATTGCTGACTAGAGTTAGGTATTGAGGATTGTGTATTAGAATAATCCTGGAATTCATTTGGTTGCCTATTGTACATAAGCACAAATGGTCTGGAATGATGTAATCTAGAATATTTACTATTCATAGCATATTGAATACTAGGAAGGAAAAGATTCCACTCGTCCTTCTTGCCTTGTAATCTTTTAACAAGAGCTCGTTTGGCTATTCCAACAAACGATTCGTTAGTCGAATTACCCAATGGGTTATAAGGCAGTGAAAGTCCATGGTCAATACCACAGGTTTCCATTAATGAATTAAATATTTCATTAGTGAATTCTGTGCCGATATCTGAACTAAGCTTTTTGGGTCAACCAAAAGTGCAAAAGATATCTCTAAGTTCATTAGCTATGGATACTGCAGTTTTATCCATTAATGGTCTTAGAATTGTAAATCTTGTAAAAAGATCAACTAGGACTAAAATGAAATTGTGTCCTTCTGTTGATGTAACGTTCAGGGTACCAAGGTCAATACAGACGTGATCAAAAGGACCATCTGGTAGAATACTACGGGGATGGTGATATCCGTGTTTGCCAATATTAAATTGTTAACATTCAGGACAATTGGATACTAGCTGTAATGCATCTTTTTTAATATTAATCCAGTGCAAATTATCATAGTGGATTGTCTTTACAATAGCTGATGTATCCATCATTCATAACTCGATATGAAAACAGTATTAATAAGCTACAGGTTAATTCGGATAATCTTCATTAAGGATAAGATGCTGCGTAATTGCACGGTTAAACTAAATTAAATCCAGGAACTAAATCACAGTCAGCCGCAGTCAATCATATACGAGTATTTTATGACAAATATAACAATAGAAGAACACGTAACCCTTATCTATTTGTCATCAGCTATACCATACTCATTAATTATTAACCCATAGCATGAAATATCCGTGTATGGAAAGCATAAATAGAGTATCATTTTCTTATTAAAAAAATCATCGCTTTATCGAATCTCGTCCTCTCTTGTTTTTTTTATTCTTTTGAATAAAACACAACCTACGATGAAGATAATGACCTTAATGAATTTCTTCATTTTCATTATATCAGAACCTTTTTTCAGAATTCAAAAAGTGCAATATAGTACAGTGTAATTTTTATTGCTAAATTGATGATTTACTAATCGTTTACTTTGGATACATTAAACGCTTGTCTATGTTGATTTTCATCAATTATTTTTCTGTGTATTAAGATTTTGTGTAAAAGATTTTAAGTCGTCATATAGTTTACTTCTATACTTAAGCAAATGTTCTTTAAATGTATTGTGGAACAAAAGTTAAAAGATGATTAAAATGATTTAGAACTTAAAATTGTATAGAACCAAAAGACTCAACGTCTCTTATTATACCTTGAAAGCGAAAATATCATAAAAAGGCTCGTTGCTCATACTAATTTATTAAAAATTAAGTATATTTATTTTTGTAGATGGTAGTTTTAAATGATACAATATTATAGAGGAAAGCTAGTACAAATATGATCTTCGAGAGAGAAGGAGAGAAAACAGAAATAGGAATGCCTTCATACAAAAGAAGACAAAATATATAAAACAAAACACCTTATATTTATTTGGACTATGAAAATTACTTCATTAAAAAAAGCGTATAGATTTGAGATAATTCAACAAAAATAAAAGGATTGTAAGAAAAGTGATGCAATCCTCTTCTGCTCTAAAACTATTAAAGAATAAACAATATGAGCCTGATGACCGTTGTTGTTGATGATCTTATTAAATTAAATGCATGATAGCTCTAAGATTCATAAGTAGGGGAAGAAGGACAAGACAATTCAAGGAGTATCTTGTTTAATCTTGTTGTGTAAAGGAGCTTTATGTGGTATTCTATGATGTTTCTTATTACACTAATTCTGTGGCGTAGTAAAACATTTGGACAGAAACCAATAAAAAATTTCATGATTTCCTTTTTAGATATGGAGAGACCCTATTTGTTGTGCAAAATGAATATTTATGAGAAAGCTAAATTCTACGGCTTTTCTTTTTTTTCTCCCTTTTTTAATAAAAATATAATCTCACTAGATTATGAACAATGGGTCTTCTAATAAAGGAAGCTTAGATCAGCAATTAGGTAAAGTGAAATCAAACAATAATACAAAGATATATTAACAGGCTCTAATTTAGCTGGCATGAGCCTCAGTAATAATAATAACTATTCCAAACCCACATCTCGTTATGTTCCTCCTCATTTGAGAAATCAAGTTAATCGTGAAGATCGATCAAGCAATGTTGGTCAGCATCATACACCCAAAACAAATGGTTGGAATGATTGGAACGGAAGTCGTGGAGGTGCAGCATCCCGTGGTGGCGGAAGAGGTTGGAACTCTTCTTATTCAGATATGCCTAGCGGAAGTCGCTGGAATAATAATCGTAATGACTTTTATGAACGTGGATCCTATGGCGGCTACCGTAATAACAATAACCGTCAAGATTACAACTACCAGCGCCGTGATGAGACACAAGGTTATTGGAAAGAGAATGTACATCACATTGGTAATCGCAATCCTCGCATTGAAAAAGATTTATTTGGAACCCATGATGATAATATTACGCAGCACACTGGTATCAACTTTGAGAAGTATGATGATATTCCTGTCGAAGCTAGTGGTCATGATTGTCCTGAGCCCATTACTACTTTCACTTCACCTCCTATGGATGCTCATTTGATCAGTAATATTGAATTAGCTAGATACACCACCCCTACACCAGTGCAAAAGTACTCAATCCCTATTGTTGATGCTGGCAGAGACTTAATGGCTTGCGCTCAAACAGGCTCTGGTAAAACTGCCGGTTTTCTTTTTCCAGTCTTTTCACAACTGTTTACAAAGGGTCCCATTTATCCTGCTGAAGAAGATCCTCATGCAGCTTATCGCACTCGTAAGGCCCATCCACAAGTGTTGATTCTTGCCCCCACTCGTGAACTCGTCTCTCAGATTTATGATGAAGCCAAAAAGTTTGCTTATCGTTCTTGGGTAAAACCTGCCGTTGTTTATGGTGGTGCCGACATTGGTGCCCAAATCCGTAATATTGAGCGTGGTTGTGATTTATTAGTTGCTACCCCTGGCCGCCTTGTCGATTTGCTTGAACGTGCGCGTGTATCACTCTCATTAATTCGTTATCTTGTGTTGGATGAAGCCGATCGTATGTTGGATATGGGCTTTGAACCTCAAATTAGACGTATTGTTGAAAAAGAGAATATGCCTGGTGTCGAAAACCGCAACACCCTTATGTTTTCTGCTACTTTCCCTCGTGATATCCAATATTTAGCTCGTGACTTCTTGAAGGACTATATTTTCTTATCAGTTGGTCGTGTTGGTTCTACCTCTGAAAATATTACTCAAAAGATTGAATATGTTGAAGATGAAGACAAGAGATCTGTCTTGCTTGATATTCTCCATTCTAACGAAGTATCTGGTCTTAGCTTAATTTTTGTTGAAACCAAACGTATGGCTGATGCTCTCTCAGATTTCTTACTGGATCACAACTTTCCTGCTACTGCTATTCATGGCGACCGTACTCAACGAGAACGTGAGCGTGCACTTGAATCCTTCAAGACAGGTCGTACACCCATCATGGTTGCCACTGCTGTCGCTGCTCGTGGTTTAGACATTGCCAATGTCTCTCATGTTATTTCTTATGATTTGCCTACTGACATTGACGATTATGTTCATCGTATTGGTCGTACTGGTCGTGCTGGTAATACTGGTTTAGCCACCGCTTTCTTCAATCGCAATAACAAGAATATTGTGAACGATCTGATTAGTATCTTGAGTGAAGCTAATCAAGAAATTCCAAGCTTTTTGGAGTCTGTTGCTCGAGAAACTCGCTCCTTCAGTGGCCGTGGTCGTGGTCGCGGACGTGGTGGAAGCAACTTTGGTGGAAGAGATTACAGAAAAATTAACAATGATTATAACAGCAATGGCCGTGAATCTGGTTTTTCCTCTCGTCCCAGTTATGGAAATAATATCAAAAACAATAATGCAAGAGATAATATTCCTCTTCAATATCAGACCAAGACTAGTTGGTTTTAAAGCTGCTGTTTTTTTTGTCTTTTTTTTTTTTTTTTTTTTTAATTTTTATAGATGTATCTTCCAAAAATAACAACAATAATAAAAAAAAAGTTTTTAAGTTCAATAATTAATTGAATGTTACGATTTGATTGTTTTTTAAATACTGAATTACACTTTATTTGATAAAAGTAACAGTGATAAAATAAATATGTACACAAAAGGAAATATAGAAAGCAAGTATCTATTTGAATGCAACAATTAATTCTTGTACAGCCTCTTTTGTACCAAAAATAAGACCGACAAGGCCGAGAAGAACAGTAAGGCCACACCAGATGAGTTGATAGAAAGGCTTATTGCGAACACCAGTAAGCTTCAAATAAAAGGTAACAGGGAAAATAAAGATCAGGGCACAATTTGCAAAGGCACCGATGAGAGACATCAATGCGCCAAAGTGAGGAACAGAGCATGCAATGACACCAACCAGGACCATTACCAAGATACGAAGAGTAGCACGAATAAGGAATTCCTTGACCTTGCCAAATCTTTCAACAGTAAGATTAAACATTTCCTCGATATCAAGAGAAAAGGAAGTAATAAGGATAGGAGCGGCCATCAAGACATGAAGAGTAATGATAACAATGGCAACAGTTTGAGCAACACCAGCAGGGATGGAGTCGTAAACAGGACTGAGGACTTGATCGCCGTAGACTAAGTAACCTGTGACAGCGGTGACAATGTACAAGACAGCGCAGACAGTAAGACCGCCAGCAATAACCTTTGGCCAATCTCGAGGCTTCTTCATGGATGCTTCAACGTGAGGATAGACAACATTACCACCAAAACTAAAGGAGATAGTACTTAATGCGATAGGGAACATATCCCAAATGACAGGTTCGTGATGAGCATCCATGTGATTAGGTCTATCAATAGCTGCGCAAACCAAGACAATCAAGACAACGACAATAGTAGCAAGTGCACCAAAAGCGCTCATCCAAGCAACCTCTTTCATGGATTTGATAATGATGTATGGGATAGCGACTATTGCACAACAGATAATTGTCCATGGAACATGGCCGATTTCAGCAACAGTTCCTTTGCAGAGTTGATTTAAGTTTGAACCTGCAAGTACAGTGTACAGAACAGGAACACCAAGTACAATCCAGGCATTGAAAAAGAAGGTGACCCAGCCACCAATCGTACCGAAAGCAGCAGTTGCTACATCTTTATATGTATTGAGACGTGTTTTACCGTTGGAGTATAGACAACGGATCAAAAGAATACCGGTGTAAACGGACATCAACCAGGATAAGAAGATTACAAACAAGCCGATCCAGCCACCTTGTTGAAGTGCTTGAGGTAAACCAAGGGTACCTGTACCAGCAACGACACATACAACATTAAAAAAAGCTAATTTTGAAGAACCAGCGTGTTCACGGTTGCAGTCCATAATAGACTCTTGACCATATTCATAGTCCTGTTCTACTAAAGAAAAATCAATGAATAATTACATTTTGATTTAAAAAAGGTACTTGTATTTACCACTTCCGACATCACTAAAATCTTGTGATTTTTCTATATGTTTCTCCCCTTTAAAAGACATGCAATTAAAGAGATATTTAAATTGAAAAAAATCACGATATTCAAATTATTCCGTGGCCTTTATATACAAGGAAAAAAGGGACATCTTTTCTGGTAAAGATCAATGGTCCAATGAGATCGATGGTTACCAAATTTAGCATTTCTCATCCTTTCACGGGTCACACTTTTTTCTATTAATTTTCATTCTATTGGTCGATCATTGATATGGTTTTAAATTCCTTTTTATTTAAAAGCTAAATGCTTGCTATATGATAGCATACATTATTATAACTTTATTTTCTTTATCGATGAATGAAAAGAAGCCTACATACTTGATTGTTTTTGGTCAAACAAGGCTCCTTTTTATACTAAAATAAATTTGAATAAAAAAAAAAGAATGGGCGGAAATGACAAAGCTGAGGTTAATGAAACTGATTGGTGCCTGTCATTTCAAAGGATACAATAACAGTTACACAGATCAATGTTGAACAAAAAATGTTTCACAAGAAATATTTCATCGTGAAAATTATAAAGATTGTAATAAAATAAGATTGTCCTTTAAAAAGATGAATGTAAGTCTTTACAAAAAATATTTATGTTTATTTTCAAATGATTATTAAATGAAAATAAATTTATTTCTTTTTGTTTGTGCGTATATTTAGATATTAAATTTACAAATTGTGTACATCGTAATTGTATTGTGGGAAAAAAAAAGGTATTGTTTTTCTGTAATAACCTAATCTCTTCAATAAATATTTTTTTGTTTTTTTATTCTATTCTTTTCTTCTTCTGACGAGTATTGACGCTTCTTATTAATTATTGGTTGTGGTGTAGGTGGTCTGACAGTAAGCTTCACTTTTTGAATCTTGGGTGATGACAATGTATCCTCCGCTGGTCGTTTTGTACCACTATTTGTCTTTAATAAAAGGCGTGATGGATCTACGTCAAGAAGAAAGTTAGGTTTGCTCCGTACAAGTCAATGACTTACTATTTGCCATGCTTTCTGATTGCTCATATCTAAAACCAGTATTGCTATTGTTGTTATTCTGCACAGCAGAAAATTCTGGTTTATAAGTTTCTTGGTAATAATCTGGTTCTGTTGTATGTAGTAAAGCACTTATTGATAGTTTATTTGAAACTGTTGATCTCTCTTTTCGCGGTGGTTGTAACTCTGCTTCTTTATTTTCCTCCTTCAAGACAGATGTTTTTAATGGCTGCGGTGGAGTCAGTGTTTGAAGTTTTTCTTTCAAGAATCTAGTTTCCTCCGGCAGTTGTACTTCTAAACCTTCCAAACATCTCAAATATCTTCCAATTTCATCAATACTTTGGTTGTTCATGTATGAATAGCAAGATGATTGTATATGTGCTCTGAATTCAACCGTGTGGTCATAAATACTTTTAACTAATGAATAATCCTTTGGGCAAAACATCAGTGGCTGTGCAATGTCCATTAGTCTTTGAAGTTCTTCTAACGTTGGTCGACGTGATATATGAGCTAAATTTTTCTTTTCTTCATTATTACAGATAGGGCATACATAGGAAATTGATGAACGAACTACACTTCGTGGTACTCTAACGCAAGGATTATGATACCATTCTTTGCAAATATCGCATGCAATCATTAGTCCAGATTCTGGTTTTCGACAAATACAGTAAAGTCCAAGCTTTTGGTGATTTAAGGTAATGTTTTCAACATTGGATAGCGTTTCTCGAAGCACATACTCTAAAGACTTTTGTCGACCATGCATAAATGTTGCTCTCACTGTTTCATTCCAGACATTCATACTTGACAATGCTTCTGACAATCTTTGTACTTTTTCTGACTTGAATACAATCTCTCTGCAAATTGACATTAACTTTTGTCCATCAGCATAAGCAGGTCGCTCCAAAATATCACTTTTTGTACATTTCGTTGTCAGCATGTCTTCAACTTGATTCAAAATAACCTTTGAACGAGCCATCGCATTCTGCAGACGAATAAGGAGATGTGGCTCTAAAGTAAAAGATAATTGCGGATTTTCATGATTTTGACCAATTGAAAATACACTTTGCTCTTCATGGAGTTCAATCTTTTGTCTTCCGCGGCACAAGTTTTCAATAAATTGTAAACATCGCTTCGCTTCTTGCTCAATAAGATTCAAGCGTTCAGGCCAGGGACCCTCTGCGATACCCAAATCAGTGGCATCTTTAATGAGCTTTCGAATAGATTTGGCATTGTAAGGAGCATTAAGGACTTTTTCAACCTCTGCCAACCAAGAGTATGACTTGATGATGCCTCTCAGTTTTATAAATCGTTTAGAATCTGCTCGAAGTGACTTTCCTTCAACATAGACAGGATATTGTGCTTGTTTGTCATTTGATGCCATCAAGTCATCTGTGATTGTTGCTTCATAAGCAAGAAGCTTATCAAGATATTCCTTTAGCTGAGGTACGTGAGGGAACTCATATCCAATCGATCTCGTCTGCTCTAATAAACTTTGAATTCGTTCAATACGTCCCTTCGACACTGATTTGTTTGAATCTGCTTTCAGATCCAGGACACGCTCTGCTTCTGCGACCCAACGTTCCATCACTTCCATAAAGTCACGTAAAGCGGCAAGAGACTCTGACGATACTCCAATTTCTTCCCCTTCTTTTAAGAGTTCACTCAACATTTTCATTGTAGGCCTTGATTGTATCAACTTGTTCAATTTTTCTGTCCACTTTTCAGGACTGTAGCCACTATTCATGATTTTCTTTACTAAATCATCTAACTGTTTGTCAGTGAAACGAAGGTAGAGAGTTCTTGAAGAACTTGAGCAATCACATAACTATTAATTAGCAACAAAAAAAAAAGTTAATGAAAAAAAAAAAAAAAAGATGAAGATTGGTATTTTTACCTCTGAACTGTGATCCAAGCAGGAAACTCTATCTGAGCAAGTACAGCCAATAAATGATAAATAAGTGTAGCAGTGGCAATAATCACACTGTAATTCTTCACGTGTGTCATCCTCTGACAAAGCCACTTCTTTTAATTTTCTTGTTCGAACAGACTTCCGATCAGCCAATTCCCTTTGCTGCATATCTGATATTCCGCGCTTTAACCAGTCAATGTCAGATTTATAACAAGTCTTTAGGTTCTGTGCTGCAGTGACTAATAATTCATCGTGTGAAAAACATGGTTGTCTTCTAAATTCCTTGTAGCGTTTAACGCATTCTAGTCCATAATCAACCCAATCCAAGGGAGCGAAATTGACAGCTTCACAGAAATTGAACTGTTTGAAGTTTTAGTAAATTTGTTTTAAAGTATATCAGCACATTTAACTTACACCATGATTAAATCCTGAATGGTAAGCTTTTGGAAAAGTAACAACAAACTGACCTGGACGTTGATCGACAGCATAAACTTTAACATTTTCTTTGAGTAGTCTTTCTGGGCTGAACATGGTAACCAATTGGAATAATAAGTCTGGCTGTTGTTTAAATAGTTCTGGCATTGCCTTTTTCATAGTTTCTTCGAATTTGGCTGTATCCGAACCAGGTACACCATACCACGTTTTCGTCTCACCCCAATGCATGTAGTTTATAGAATATGTGTAGTGATCTTCATTATGCCAGCAGAAGGCAGAAAAGCACATTCCGATATATAACCAAGGTATCATCATACCACTGATGTCCGTCTTGATATGCGTAAACAAAGACTGCGGAGATACAGGTATCATATTCAAGTTCCAGGGGTCAAAGACACCTTGGGCCATTTGTTCAGGAGCGATGAAGCCACTGTAAAGAAGCTTTAAATACTGCTTTAATACTGTGAAAAAATAAAAGCTTACCTTCCATGTTGCGTGCTGTGAAGATCGGCACCATATTCAACTTCGCATGTTTCATGTGGATTATTTACAAGTCTCCAAAATTCATTTTCACACTCCTCTTCTGTTATTACACCATTTGTTTTGGAAAACCATTCTTTTTTGAATTTATCGCAAAATTTCTGAAAGTCAGTTAGGCTATATTCTGAACCATCCTCAAAGCCATAATCCTTTCCAACGGCAGTTAAACATTGTAAACAGTACCAGTCGGTCTTTGGCACACTGGACAAAGGAGGAGTGAGACAATACAGATGGTAGCCACGATTACAGCCATCGCAAAGCAACAAATTTTCTTCATCCTGTGTCTTGTGACATATTTCACAAGTGTCATTATTATCATCGTTTATATAAGAAATGTCTAAATTGTGTGTAAAGAAGCCGTTAAAAATAAATCTCCGGTGTGATCATTATTTCAGAAATTTGTACCTTTTTTCTTTAAAAGGTTCTCAGCGTCCTCTTTATGTTGAGCATACCATATTTCATAGGGCAAAATGATCTTTGAGTATGCCGATTTTAAAGCATTTGACATTGAAGTACAGTTCTTGCGGGCATATCCCAACACTCTGCCAATCTCAGCCCACTTTTTTTGCTTGGTGACCTCTTGAATACCGCCTCTCGAGGCGACTTCATTTTTCAATTTATATAAATCAATAGGTCGTTTATCCAATTGCGGAATCTTTGCAACAGGCTTTCCAGTAATGATATGGTATTTTGTGAGCTGTTCCAAATAATTCACATTCGTACGGGTTTCACCTTCCATGCTGTTCAACTTTTGAATACGGGTTTTAAAGCGAAAGCTCTACAAAAAAAACCCATTCAATCCTCCATATCTAAAAAGTTCCTCTTTTTTTGTTTACCTCAGTTTTAAGAGAAAATTCAGGCTTGTAATCACTAGGTGGGATGATCTTGACAATGCCAAATTTTGCACCCTCAGCGCTAATCTTTGCAATATAACCAAGAGGATCTTTAAACTCTTCTTTTGTGGGGTAGAAAGTAGGTGCTTCCTCAAGCCCAAATATTCTTTTGTGCTTAGGAGCATGAGTGGACTCTTGAGAGGTTGTTTTTACAGTAGACAAGTCAAAAGGCTCACTGATGACTTTTTGACCGGATCTGTAGGACATACCAAATAAATATAGAAAAATAAAGAGGCGGTGGAGTAAGAAAAATAGGGGGAGGGGAGTATGTATGTGTAAAATTGGATACAGGTTATGTAAATAGTAAAAAAAAAATATAGCTTTTGTAACTTTGCAAGCACTTGCACTTGGTTTATAAGCAATACACAGAAGAAGGGATGCAAAAAAAAAAAGAAAGAAGGAAATTAAAATAATAAAAAGTAGAAGAAAAAAAAATTTATTTTGGAAATGGCCAATCAAATAAACATAATTAAATCGTTTTTTCTTTGGAGCAAACGATCGTTTCAGACAATAGACCACATTCAATAATATGTCTCATTCTTTTCAATATTCTGACAGATCATCCGTTGAGACAATGCACACATTGACATTTTATCTCATTTTTCTTATACCATCAAACTATCTTTAGCTTCTCTTTTGTTATTAGCTGTACATCAACTTGAGCTTTTGTTAATTGATGGTATTCCATCCGCTTACAAACCCAGGTCAACCAACGGTCATCAAAGATAATTATAATATCAATCAACTCGTTTCATTTCCCTTGTTGTCTTTTTCATTGAACATCTCTTCTTCCTTTTTGCGTTTATTTGAAAAGCCAAGAATATAGGTTTGCAGTTCATAATTTGACTATCGTATGATAAGGGTGTTGGAATGGAAAAGTCATTGTACACTTCAATGAGGAGTGATCGAGCAGCGCCATGACAACCAACCTTGCTATATATGATATTAAAGTTGTGTTACAAGCATGGATACGGGGGAAAGGGATACTAGTACAAAGCCCTATTTATATTTTGCTTTTCAAGAGTTATTCTATGCACTATTGATATGAATCATTTTCTATTAGAATGTTTATGGTATTTTAAATCATAATCGTATTCTGTAACAAATAAAAATTGATCTCAATGTCAAAAAGAGTACAAATCATATTTGACAATCATCTTGTGTTATGCGCTATAAGAATTGAATTATTAATGATGTGAAAAGAAAAAAGAAAAGCGTAATAGAAAAGATGTGTTTGCAGACAGAATGTTCTCTTTTCTTATTTACAATGTCTCTATCAACTTTGCCCGAATTAAAAAAAAAAAAAAGTCGAATTGACCAATAAAAACTCATTATTGAAACAAAGTCATGAGTTTTTTTGTTTTCCTTCATTCGTCCGCCTATGTCCTACTGTGTGTATGAAAGATCTTCATACGACTTTCTTTAGAGTAGTAACTTGGTTAATATCATTTACTTTTACTAAAGCAACCTACTCTTTTTTCTATGTGCTCACTTCAATTATAGTTAACACATGCTCCCTCTTTCATATTATTTTAAAGTTTGCAAATCGCTTTATTCCAAGAAAAAGAAAGGAATACGTGAGAGGCACGCTGTCTTATTGATCAAATTGAAACATAATCTAGCTGTAAGATTGAAATCAATTGTGCTGGTGTAGTGAGCATACAACAAAGAGCCTGCTCTCGACTCTTGTCAATTCGCTTCTTCATGTCTATTTTTAAGCCTTTTTTTTTTTCGCATACTACATTTCAAACTCAACATCAAACGAACATTTTTTTAAAAAAAAAATATTACACGTAAAGAAAAGAAAGGTATTAACTGTTGTTGCAGTTAAATGAGTCCAATACACATGCTGCCAAAAAGATGAACTCATTTTATTTTCCCAATTTAGAACCAATGCTTGTCATCCAGGTTGAATTCAAGCTCAGTATGAATTCTCTCTTTCTCTCTCTCTCTCTCTGGCTCAACCATAGCTTACTACAACGCTGCTATTTAAGTATAAATATCTGTGCAAGTTTTTTGATAAAGAATTTTTAAAACGTTTAAGAAGTTATATTTACGCTTAATATATCAAAAGTAAATCTTTATAAATGTTTCTTTCAAAAATTACTCAGACTTGAGAAATCAATTATTAAAATCAAAGCAACTTTATATTTTATGCACAATAAAACGTCTTTTTGCACAGTGACGTCACTTTTTGCGTGTAACGTTTCTCATCTTAAAAAAAAGTACTCATCGAATCCAATCCAATTACGCAATAGAGCGAGAAAATAAAAACTCATAATAGCTGTTTTATACAGGGATTTACTCTTCTTTTTATTTCACAAAAATAGACCATTTCAATATTTAGAACATTTAGAAGACTGTATTTTACCCTTTTTTTTTTATCGCAGAAAATATTTTTTTTCATAAAGAAAAACCCTCAAAATACATTACACATACATGTCGCAACAACAGGTAAAAAGAATGTGTATGCAACTCTTTTTTTTTGACTTGAAACTAAAGTAAAATCTGCATTGAATAGAAAAGTACTAAATTAAATAATGTAAAGAAGAAAAGAAAACCGGCAATGAATAAGCATAAATAGACTTATTTTTATTCATAGGCTGAGGACAGTGGTGTTCCAATCATGAAAAGCACTAATAGTGACAATGCATGGAAAGTAGTAGGCAGTCCATCCCGAAGAGGCAGTACAGTTACTGTAGATAAAACCAGCCCACATGATTCTCCTGTGAATGATCATCCAGATATTATTAGAAGAGGTTCAATTGCTTCGGAAGTTAATTGGGGTTCATTTGGCGGATTTCAGTGGGAAGGACCGTCGATCTTTGAAGAAGAAGGAAAAAGTACAGCTATAGCTAGTATACCTCCTACGGCAGCTTTACCTGAGGATGCAGTTCCAAACAGTGTTCTCTCTGTGCCTATGTTGCCAAGCGTATCACTGGAGCCAATATATCGTCAGCAGCGTAGTCTTTCATTCTCTATGGGGCAAGATCCAACCTTTTTTGGTTATGATGATTATGAAGAGCCTTATCAGCATGTTCAGTTCAAAAGCTCGTTGGAGCCCATGGCAGAGGAACAAGAGGAGGATGAATTGGACAATTTTGATCTGGCCTTTATTCGTTCACGCAGTAAGTCATCAGGTGCCGCCTTTGGTTTATTATCACAGTCTCAGCATGCTCGCTTATTAAACCGACGCGGATCAGAACAGCAGTTAGAGGAAAGTCAGCGTCGAGGCTCTCGATTCTTTCATACAAATGAAATGTCTCTTGGAGACAAAGAGCATCTTCAACGCCGTTTATCTCAACAACCGAGCCAGCAGCAGCAAGAGTTCACGTTCTCTGATAATTCGACCAATTACGATTTGATGCGAAGACAATCACTTACATTAAATACGCCACCACCTACTAATATTCAACAATTGGCTGATCAACTTGAAAATACACATATTCTGAATTACTCGCACCATCCTATGCCTGGATCATTCAGATCAGATCTGTTCAATCCATCATTCATCTCTCCTCCTGCTCCTTCTCATCATCATCCGTCCCCTGCTCCACCTCCTCCACATATTGTTATGGAAGATGTCGATCAAAAGAGTATGCAAGATCTTGGTAAAGGCATTCCTCTCAGTCGTGCAGAGACACCTCTCTTTATGGTAGAATTCAAAGCAGGTCGATCCGATTTTTTCTATTCACCACACTTTTATCCACGTCTGGGTGACCTGGTGATTGTCGAAGGCGACCGCGGAAAAGATTTGGGAAAGGTGGTAGCCAACACACTGACTGTTGCCCAGGTGACTGAATTGGAACAAAAAAAACAGGCAAGATTGGATTCTGCAAGCTCTAGTGAGGATCAACAACAGCAGCAGCAACTCAAAAAGGAGATTCACGTCAAACGTATCTTTAGATTAGCAGCACCTGATGAGATTCATATGTTTATGATGAAAGACCAAGATGAACAAAAGGCACTTGCGATCTGTCAACAGAGGATCAAGCAGCGCAAATTACCTATGGAAATTGTGGATGCGGAATATCAGTGGTAAAAAAAAAAAAGAAGGAATGAAGACAGATTGAGGGTGACTCTGATTGTGTTGTATGTAGGGATCGTCGCAAGTTGACATTTTATTTTGAAGCAGAGCATCGTATTGACTTTAGAGAACTTGTGCGTGAATTATTTAAAATATATAAAACACGTATTTGGATGTAAGTGGTTATAAAATAGAAATATGTGATATTAAGAAAGAAACATAGGTGCGTTGTCACTGTTCCTGTTACATTAAATGATCTTTCTCCAGAAAACAAATAAAAACCTCCTTTTTTTTCCATATTTTGTTACTTACTAAATAATAAAAAAAGTATTTGTTTATAGCAGTACTTGCTGTCTTTTAAACATGTCATACGACAATAAAAACAGAAGGACTTGATCATTTATTAGTCAAGGCGAAAGCAAGAATGAATCATTGTCGTATAAAGACATTGGATGTTGAGTTGTATAAAAACAGGTTTATTAAAAAAACAGTCAACTATGATTGTCTTTTTTAAAAAAAAAAATCACTAGTCAAGAAACGATTACAACATCAGCATTATTCTAAAGAAAGAAAATGCACTGAATAATGTTCATTTGGATAGATTCGATCGCCATTGACAGATCTCAGGCATTGTTCTTTTATTTCCAAAAATCACAAGAAGGAATGTTTTCATCAACATCACTTCTTTTGTCCTGCAAACAAGTAAAGAGCAACTTTGAACACACAAATTTCCTTTTTTACAACCAAAAAAAAAGTAACATGTAAAATACAATAGGGAATGCTATGAACAGAAAAGGACGGTTTAGAATAGATCAATTGAAAGAGAACTCTACTTTATTCTCCTTTATGATTCAACTGTTTGAGCCTTACTCTAAGCATGTGAAATAATAAATTGCATGAATTCGATAAGAGCAATGGACTCTCTCCCCTTTATTGCTTAAAGAAAATTGATAAATTAGAATGCTTTTATACCCGTGATTTCATATAAAAGGATAGCGGAGATCATTTTTTATTGTAATATTCTCATTTAAAATATAAAGCGTTTAAAGTGAATCTAACTTTTTTTTTTTCTTTTTGAATAACATCAAACGATGAGCAGTAATAAATAATAAAGGTTATTGTTTCTTATTCTAATTCACTTGCACAGACTATACCTTGCATCTCAATTTACCTGCAGAACCCCTTTTCCCTCAAGACACTTCTTCCTCTGTTCCGGTCTCTCCTGATGGACTGAGCCCCATTGCTGACTCTCCATCTCATTCGATTTATCATCCATTCTATTATACACAGCAGCAGCATCAGCAGCAGTGGACTCCTCTCTATCCTAACCTTACTTATCTTCCTCACTTTTCCACTGTTCCAACTTATGTGGCACAAGATTCTGACAGTCAAGCTGATCTTGTGTTACAAACTGGTCAAAACTTGCTTTCACCTTCCTCAACACTCTCTTCTTCTTCCATGGAAAATCACAATGTTCTTCATTTTCCTAATAATTCATATAATGATCATCATATCACACTTGGTGAATCAAATCAAGCTTATGACTATTCTTGCAGTCATCAAGGCTCAAGCATGCCTACGGGTAGTAATGGCAGCTATGGCAGTAATAGTGATAACAATGTGACTCATGAATCAAACTTAATGCAGCTAAAGCTAGAAGGGACAAGAACTCAACTTGAGAAAAAGTACCATGGAAAAAAGTCTCAGATCGCTAACAATCATCAAGCAAAGCAAAAGACAAAGAAAAAATGTTCCAATTGTTCAGCCACACAGTCTCCTTCCTGGAGACGAAGCACAGCAAAGGATACCAAAGACAATTTGCTTTGTAATGCATGTGGTCTCTAGTAAGTATTGAGCTCTCTGTTCTAATCCACTCATCCTTTTTCTTTTAAAAGCGAGAAAACGGCCAAAAGGAATCGCATGCTGGTGACAAATGAAGACGGATCAACAAAGGTGATCCGTAAAAGAGATGCTCGTGAATACAGCTGCTCTTTATGTCATCGAAAGGATTCTTCTCGCTGGAGATGCATAAATAAGATCATTAAATGTAAACATCCTACTCTTCATTCACTCATCACTCACCCTTTTTTTTTTTTTTCCAAAGGTGAACAATGCGTCCGTTTCGGACACTAAATCTTTTCATGTCCAACAAATCACACAAAAAAAAAAACTTTAATAAAATTGTGAATCTTAAAATCTATTTTATCAGTTAATAAGTAAAGCCATTTCCGATGATAAACATATTCTATTGTACAGGTCAAATGTATTTTATTCATTTTCTAAATCTGTAATGATTTGCATAAAATACATGTTTTTCTTACTTTGAATTCCATTGTCTACTGAGTTTGTGGTTCATTACTTTTTAACTCGTACAAATTCACAGCTTCATGATTTGACTGACGATTAAACAAGACTCAAAAAAAGGGCAGTGGAACACTTGAGCTGAATCATTCAAATTATTATGTATGATTTCATTATAATCTTTTCTTGCAAGTAAATGAATGACATATACACTTTGACGCATTAAGAAATCATATTGAATAAATCAAGGTGAGAACGAGACTCAACTATTACTATTATTATTAAATGAGCAACGGGATGGCATTGAGAAAACAGACTGAGAAAGGAGGTTGTTTGTATGGATTGATAAACCATCCTAAGCTCTGGTTGACAAGTCTAATTATAAAAGTTAAAAGAGAAAGGGTCTTACGGCCCAAAATGGCTTAAAGGTAAAATACAAACAAGAATCAGGAAGGGTATCTACTATGCTTGTCGAAGAAGGACATGGGTTTATAAAAAAATTCTCATATCTTTTATCTTGATTTTAATCGATAAAGGATTGTGCAAAGATATATTTTAATCTTTGTTGGCAATTGCAACCATCATCTTTTTATAGTACCAAATTACACTTTGTATTCAATGTCGTTTGCGTGTTTGATCACTGATTTTATTGTATTCAACAAAGAAGTATAAAAAGAATAAAGTCTAGATAATTGCATAATACATATCCTTATCCCTATGCGTTTGAATTGGTTTATTTTATGATCAGCATCATCATCTTGACCTATTTTAAAGCTGAACCGATACATATTGCTTCACTCCTTTTTAAATGAGAGTAACCCAGGATTTTTGTCGGCAAAAGAAAAAAGTTAAAGCAGCAAAAAATAAAAAACCACTGAGCTTTTTTTTTGTTTTGTTTTCTTTCTTTTTTTTTCTTACTTAAAAAACAACACAAGATGGCGAATTCACAACAAATATTTCAAGCAACTTATTCCGGTGTTCCAGTCTATGAAATGCTTTGTAAAGGAATTGCTGTGATGCGTAGAAAATCAGATTCGTACTTGAATGCAACTCAGATACTGAAAGTCGCGGGTTTTGATAAACCACACAGAACCCGTATTTTAGAAAGAGAAGTCCAAACAGGCCACCACGAAAAAGTACAAGGGGGTTACGGAAAATATCAAGGTTTGTTCTTTGTCTTTATCCATTTGCACATTACTGAAAGGGGTGATGCTAGGAACTTGGGTGCCATTAGAACGCGGTGTGGAATTAGCAGAATTATATGAAGTCGACAGTCTTTTAGGACCCATCCTTCACTTTGTCAAAGGCGACAAGAGCCCACCTATTGCACCCAAACACACCACGGCCGCCACCATTCGCGCCAAAAGAGCACGTGAAACTCGGCCGGTAAGGAGAAGAGCGAAAAGAGAACACGTCGAAGAGGACTTTTCGGATACGGACAATGCTTCCCAGCACAGCCTTCCGCCTACACAGACCTCGTCCGACACCACGGTGCTTTCGAGTCCTGCGAAGAGAGCACGCCAGCTGAAGGAGAAAAAGCAGAGACCGGCGGCACAGACAGAAGAAAGGCCAGAACCACCGTCAAAGAACGCGCCCTACACAAAAATCTTGCAAAAGAGCGTGTTGCCCGTGGAGGAAAGGGTGGATCCGGATGAACAGATGGTGGATATCGATTTCGGTGGACGTGACAAGACCTATGCTCAAAAGTTGCTCCAGTTCTTCATGTCTGGCCGTCAAGGCATTCCTGCCCTCCTGGCCCGTCCACCGCCTGATCTTGATCTGAACGTGATCATTGACGAAGAGGGCCATACCAGTCTTCACTGGGCCTCTGCCATGGCCCGGATCAAGATCGTCAAGGCCTTGACCGAGAACCATGCGGATATTTGCCGAGTCAACTACCAAGGTCAGACAGCGTTGATGCGTAGTGTTTTGTTTACAAACAACTTTGATGAAAAGACGTTTGATACGCTCTTGACCCTGCTGCGATCCGTGGTGTTCAATATCGACAAAAAGGATCAAACCGTGTTTCATCATATTGCATCGACCGCTGGCCTCAAGGGTAAAGTACACGCCTCTCGATACTATATGGAATGCCTGATCAACAGGCTGAGCTCCAATCGTGCAGAGCTCATCTCCATCTTGAACGTTCAGGACATGTACGGTGATACGGCCTTGACGATCGCAGCGCGTGTTGGCAATAAACGGCTGATCAGACTGCTGATTGACGCTGGCGCTAGTACAGAGATTGCTAATGAAGAAGGCATGACCTCCAGAGATTACATTGACGAGATGGAAAGACGTGAGGCCAGCGACTTTTCACCGCTCCTCCCATTTTATGCCAGCAGCGAGTTGTCCCTGACCGATGCCAACTCCCATGAGGCCCTGCGACAAAAGGTGGACACGATGTTCAAGCAAGTCGTGAGCGGCTTGACGAATAATGACATTGTGCCGCCGATATCAGAAGTGTTTGATTCGTTTGCAGAGAGCTATGAGAGGGATTTGATATCAAAAGAGGGAGCGCTTCAGAAAAAGAAGATTGAACTCGAACTTTATACAAACAGGCTATCAGAAACAAAGCGTGTGTTGGAGTCAACCGTGTTTAGCACTCAAGACACACTGACTTATGAAGAGGCCGGTAAGAAGGGGTTGATACTAAACACCAGACTTAAAAAATGGTTTCAATTCAGTCAAAAGGAAACCTTGAAGTGTCTGATACGATCCTGTGAGAACCCAGAGAAAGTATCCATCTATCCAACGAACAGTAGCAGTCATAGTGGTAGCAGTACACCGCCTACCGAGTTGGATGAACTGAATAAAATAGCAGCGTCACTAAGGCAAGAACTCACCAAGCTACAGAGTTCAAGGAAAACACAAGTCAAGAGATTGATAGAGCTCTTGTGTCAAACACCAAGTAAAAAATACCAAGATTACAAGAGATTGATTTCAACCAGCTGTAATATCTCTTATGAAAATGTTGAAATGATGTTGGAACCTCTAATAGCTTCATTTGAAGAGGCTAATGAAATGAATGAGATTTCTTTTCCATAAATCTCTTTTTAAAAATTAAAATCAACCCTCTTTTATTTATAACTCCCTTTTAAATCTCATGATCTTCAAGTTCAATGCTCTCTACTTCAAAATTCGATTCTGAGGAATACTCATGGGAGTCTAATGCAAGCATCTCAGCCTGAATGCTTGTACTTGAAAACATACTTTCTGCTTCACTCTGTGATATCAATGCTGATTCAGGCATATCATCGCCTGCTGATTCTGACAGTAGACTGTGGTCTAGTTGGTTTTACATTAGTGTCCTGTCTGACGCTATCACTTTGGGTTACCGTGATCATTCAAAGAGCTTTCCGTGTCAGAGTGCTCTTCAAGATTAAGTTCAGGTGCATGATGATGGATGAATTCAATAATGTCTTTAGACAAATCAGTTCTCATCTGTCGAATGACTTCACCTGCCTCTGGATTTCTAATAGCCAAAAACAATGGCTTGATGGACCTAAAGATAGATGATGAATAAAGAAAAAAGAGCAAAACATAGGGAGTGCATCACTTATTACTTGTATGTATCCAGTCCAGTATCCCCTAATCGCATCAACAGATAGCTTAAAATAGGTTGTATTGCCCATACACAGATCGCTCTGCGAACTTTATGTCGTAAAGATAGATTCGGTCGATGCTTTATCAAAAAAATCAAATAGAGCAAAGCGTAGAATCCGTACAAAGCAGGCGCAGCAACGGACACGACAATGACTTTCCAGGATGCGATCACGTCCTTTCCGGTGATCTTGACTGAGGATCCTGCGAGTGCTTCTGTCTGTGCGGTCAGTACAACGAATGACGGTCGACGGCGAATGCTTACGTTTTTGTTTCTTTTTACTTGCATAGTCTGTGATCCAAATGAGTGGTAAATTGGACAATAAGCTAAATCGATTGTCAATACCCAAAGCTGTCCATCTTCTCCACTTACGCTGGTGTGCCAAGGAGAGCCATGATGACCAGTTTCGCGATCCGCTTGATGAGTTGAAAGGTTGCTTTGGAAGGTCGTATGTTTAGTTTTTCTACTTGATGATCACGAATACCAAAGAACCTCAAGGTATCATTATAATACCTGACCTTTCTTACTATTGCTTCAAGACTAGGATCACCACGTAATTTTTGCCACAAAGAGGCAAAATGCCGGTTGAGTTTAACAGCTCGTTCTATTGAAGGTCTCTTTTTATTTACATAAAGCCGTCTAACTGCTTGAATGACCTTTGAGGTAAATCAGGTTAGTTTCTATTGGTCTCTCCTTTTTATATGTGTATTATACCATGAGTGTATCATAATCAGGTGTATTGACCGTGACAGCCTTAAAGGCTTCATCGCTACGATCCAGTAATCTCGTAATCGCCTCTCGTCTTTCTTCATTACCCAACTTGTATCTTTCGACGTCCTGTCTGTCGATCGAAATAGGCTGACCAAAGGATACGACCGCCCGAGATCGGAAACGGTCTGGATGAAAATAGTTTAGACCGACCGGTACAATCTTGATATCCAAATCAGGATTTGCAGCAGCAGCACCAAGTGCCATCACGGCAAAACCAGCTGTTTTTTAAAAAAAAAAAAAAAATAGTTGAATGGGCGATGTGTGAGGGTCAAACGATATTACCTTTCAAAGGAAGCATTTCAGATCGATCATGACTTCCACCTTCAGGAAATATAGTGATACATTCATTGTTATTCAGATAGCGATAGACTTCTTCATACACTGCTGTTTGATCTACATGAGGAGCAATGCTGTATTCAAATCGTTCTCCTTGTTCTTGTTCTGATAGATGGATGCTGTAAGTAATCTCTAATTGTGTATCAGAAATGATCTTCTTCACATGCACCTTATGATGTCTTCCAAACAGAATAAAATCCCTTGTTTTCAATTCACTTTTGAATTTTGTATTTTCGCCTCGGATGGTATTGTATTGATCATAATAAATAGAGCCTGTTCCTTTGGTAATAATATCTTGTGGTCGAACAACAGGAACTAGTTTGAAATGAGTCAATCCTTTTAGTTACTTTTTTTTTTGGTTTACTAGCATTCAGTATTTTGCCAATGTGTCCTATCAAAGGTTTATCATAAGAAACAGAGGCCATCAGTGCATACGATGGACGAGGATTGTTGCTTAAAAAGACAACACCGTCAATAAATTGGTTGGCGTGAGGACCAACGATAAAGATACATGGTCCTGTTGTAGGAACAAGGTGAGCATCACCCGTCTTGATTTCTCTGAAAAAGATGTGTGAAATCACTTGGAACAGGACACGAAACGTTTGATAAGTGACTGAAGGTGGGTTTGTCATGAAGAATGATAACAAAAAAAAAATAAAAAATAAAAAAAAGTTCAGGCACAAGAAATCAAGGTGAAAATGAAGCTCTTTTTTTTTTTTACATGTGATAGCATGTGACTTTAGCTTGTTTGAGCTGATAAAGAATAATGCCTTGGTACTACTTCCTGTCTTTTAGATCAAACCATTGAATACACATTTTTGATAGTCTTCAATACACAATACAATTTTATCAAAAACAACTAAAATGTATGTAGAAAACGAAAAAAACAAGTTTTATGTAAAAAAAAAAAAAAAAAGAGCTTTACTTCAGTATGTGTATGAGTGTGTGGCTGTTTGATTTGGTAGGGAAATTGAGCCAATCATTGAGCCACAGCAATCTTGCCTGTGCAACTTTTTTTTTCCAAGAAATTACATTCAAGTGGAGGGTCTTTTTTTTTTTCTCTTCTTTTTCACTTTTAAATAATTTAAAATTATGGTAAACACCTTTTTTCAATGCAAAAGATGGACATTAAACAAATAATATAAATAGGCTGATTCAACTCCTAAAGGTACCATCAGGTAAAGTATTCATTTTCTTTTATTCATCATAAAAGTGGGGCAGATGACTGGTTTGAAAAGATGAAATTAATGAAAAAGAAAAAGTGCATCTTGAATAGCACTAAAGAAAAAAAAAAGAGAGATAAAGAGAGAAGAGGTGTTTATGTGAATTGTGCAAGAAAAGGAAATGAGATGAATAGATTAGAATTGTATTAATTCGAATTCTATTTTTAACAGAAAGCGTGTTACATCTCGTTCCAATACAAACAACGCTGGTCGTGGCGGTATGCCTGGTGGAAGTACATCCAACATGATGAGCATTTACTCTGATGATGCTCCTGGACTTCGTGTGTAAGAAAGAAAGAATATAAAGAGTAATAAGGTGAGATTGATATATGACTTTTCTATAGAGATCCTGTTGTTGTCTTGGTTCTTTCTTTGACCTTTATTGCTTCTGTCTTTGGTCTTCATATTGTTGGTAAATTCTTGGCCTAAACCATTCACCACTAAAAAACATTTACAATTATAAATATAAACAAATACAAAACGTGTACACTTTTACAATAAAACTGTGTTTTATACCAAAAGAAAGAAAAAGCTCTAATCTACAAAATCAAATCGAGCTGAATCAACCCTATTTCTTGATGAAACACACATCTTGATTTGTTTTGTTGTTTTGTTTGTAACTTGGACTTTTTTTTTATTTCGGCGATCGAAAAGAAGACCACTGTACACCACTAAGTCCACCTCAATCACACCACAGGACAAAAAAAAACTTATCTCAGTCTTAATCACAAACATGATTGCATTATTATCGAACAACTTTTTTTTTTTTTTTTCTATTTATTTATTTATTTGGATTCCCCCAACATCACTTTCTTCTCTTTCTTTCTCTTTTATTTTACTTGCGCGAATAGAGATAATGAGTAAGGTTCAAAGGGATGTTTATAACCCTCTTTTGTTTGAAATTGCTTGGGAAGTGGCAAACAAAGGTAAGAGATTGAAACATGAATCAAGATAATAAGCCCTTGTTCTTTAGTGGGTGGAATCTATACGGTGATCAAGACAAAAGTGCCAGTGACAATACGAGAATTTGGTGATCGTTACACTTTGATAGGTCCACTATCTTACAAATCTGCCCCAATGGAAGTCGAAGCTTGTGAACCGGTAAACAAGCAGGTCAAAGCATGCCTTGATTCAATGTCTGAACACGGTGTCAAATACCTTTATGGTCGTTGGTTAGTAGAAGGATCACCCTATGTTCTCTTGTTTGATACAAATAGTGCTTTCCATAAACTGGATGAGTGGAAAGGTGATCTTTGGCGTAATGCTGGTATCCCATCACCTCCAGCAGATACAGAAACAAATGATGCCATCATCTTTGGTTATCTGGTAACTTGGTTCTTTGGTGAATTAGCACCCAAGGTATGAATACAAAAAAAAAAAGGATGTAAACAATGGAAATGATTGGGGAAAAGGACGGGAAAATAATACGTTGTAGTACAATCAATCTGGCGACCCCGCAATTATCTGTCACTTTCATGAATGGTTAGCAGGTGTAGCTGTTCCTTTGATCAAGAAAAGACATCTGGATGTGTGTACGATCTTTACGACCCATGCTACCTTACTCGGTCGATATCTTTGTGCTGGTTCTGTAGATTTTTATAATAATTTGGCTCACTTTGATGTAGATGAAGAAGCAGGTAAACGTGGCATCTACCATCGTTATTGTATCGAAAGAGGTGCTGCTCATTGTGCTGACGTGTTTACGACCGTATCTCATATCACTGCTTATGAATCTGAACATCTCTTGAAAAGAAAACCAGGTAAAAGAATGCTGTACGAAAGAAAGCATCCTCCTAATGTTTTTAGATGGTGTTTTGCCTAATGGATTGAACGTCGTAAAGTTCTCTGCAATGCATGAATTCCAAAACTTGCATTCATTGAATAAGGAAAAGATTCACGATTTTGTTCGTGGTCACTTTTATGGACATTATGATTTTGACTTGGAAAACACAATCTATATTTTCACTGCGGGTCGTTATGAATATCGTAATAAGGGTGTTGATATGTTTGTTGAATCCCTTGCTCGTAAGTGTCTTGATCTTCTTTATTCACTGGCTGATCATATCCTATTCAGGTCTGAATGCACGTCTAAAGTCTTCTGGCTCCAAGATGACCGTGGTTGCTTTTATCATCATGCCCACTGCAACTCATTCGTTCAATGTGGAAGCATTAAAAGGACAGGCTGTCACTCGTCAGCTACGTGCGACTGTGAGTGAAATACAGGATCGTATGGGAAAAGTAATCTATGAGCATGCCCTTCGACATGAAGACATTGATCCTGTCAAATTCCTTTCTGATGCTGACAAGGTGCTCCTCAAACGTCGTGTGTTTGCACTCAAGCGAACCACGCTACCTCCCATTGTGACTCACAATATCATTGAAGACCACAAGGATCCCGTGTTGAGTCAACTTCGTCGTCTGCAGATGTTTAATAACTCGTATGATCGCGTCAAGGTCGTGTTTCATCCCGAGTTCTTGAATGCCAATAACCCACTGATTGGATTGGATTATGAAGAATTCGTCAGAGGGTGTCATCTCGGCGTCTTTCCTTCTTATTATGAACCTTGGGGTTATACACCTGCTGAATGTACCGTGATGGGTGTACCTTCTATCACGACCAATCTCTCTGGCTTTGGTTGCTTTATGGAAGAAAATATTGAAAACTGTGATGACTATGGTATCTATATTACAGATCGTCGTATGAAATCTGTAGAAGAATCTTTACAGCAGTTGTGTGATCAAATGTATCAATTTGTTCAAAAGACGCGTCGTCAACGTATCAACCAGCGTAATCGTACAGAACGTTTATCGGATTTACTTGATTGGAAACGCATGGGGTTAGAATACATCAAAGCACGTCAATTAGCACTTCGTCGTGCTTATCCTGATAGCTTTGTGGATGATGAAGAGGATTTAGTAGAGACACATGTCAAGATCCCTAAGCCTTTATCGGCACCTGCATCTCCTCGTATAAGAATGCAAGTGAGCACATTATTGAGTAATGAAGAGGAAGAAGAAGATTACATGTTTCCAGCGCTTCGTAAGAATAATCAAACTCATGAACAAGAGCTATTGAGCGAAGGAGATATTGAGGCATTCAACAAACTGACGCTTGAAAACAAGGAACACAAATAACTCACTTTAAAATTCATTCAATAAAACATATCTTATATCCACTCTTTTTTAAATTGAGTAACCAACGGCACAGAACTCCCTCTTTTCACTTTATAAATGATAAACTACTGGTATGACAATTATTTCCACCTTGAACATCTTTCTCTGGTTTATCCCTTTATTCAAACCTGGTACGATAATCAACTAGCAGGTGACTAGAAATAGAAAGGTTGACTTGCATTTGAACAGTCCTTGTTAAACAAACTGACAGTGACACATGTTGAAAAAAAAAAAGTCCTTGCATAAGCATTCTGTGTGAAATAAAAGCCTTTAGGTTGCATACCAAATGAACGCGTACATTCAACTAGGAAAATGAGAGTCAGATGGTAAAAAAAAGCAAAAGGATTCTCTCGGTATTTGTGCGTGTTGATCTACTTTACTTTTTACGTCAAAAAGAAAGGATGAAAAACCATTGGATTATAGGAACAAGTCTTTTTTGATGACAAGTCCATTGTCAATAAAATTCTCACGGTGAATGTAGACACCAAAAAAGAACAGGCTTAGCTTGTAAAAATAAGAGAATGGTTCATTTATTTCCTTTTCATCTATTCACTGGCTTTGATTTTAAAAATGAGTACACAACATCTTTCTTACGCAATTTATATTGAACTCATGTTGGAATTTGTTAAACCCTACAGACGATAGGTCACACAAAATAATAAAAAATGGGAAGAAAGCACAAAAGATGACATGCTGTGATCAATAAGCCCAAAAAGAAGGAGAACCAATACGGGTCAAAAGATAAAAGCGGAACAAACTGAATGAGCGCTCGTGAGAAAATTCAAGCACAACAAAACGTGTGGTTCCTGAATCAATATACCGCCACCCCCTGATTATTTATTTGATAGAAAGTAGACAATTAAATCGATATTTTTCTTTTTTTTCTTTTTCTTTTTCTTTTTGTAATGACTGTTTGTATACCTTCAAAAGATAATGTTCCCTATGTTCAGTGGATTAATGTAAATGATTATCTGTTAACATACAAATAACAAATATGATAGACATTATTTGGTGTCTGTGTCTATGGAACACAAGATACCATCAGTTTATTGCTAGGATATTCTTCAATATTCTTTTGGTTGAATGCTCAGCTACCGTAAGATTTGATTAAAATAGGTTGCTATAGTCGTAATGATTCTTAAATTAGTCAAGTCATCAAGAATTATAAATTGGGTTCAGCTGATGGTTTAAGTATAAAATTTTTATCGATTTGGTTAGCAGGTAATTAAAAGAAAACAAGAATTTGTTTTATTCATCTTTAGTTTATTAGGAGACACAGCTAATCTTATTGGAGCGCTCTTGACAAATCAATTACCCTTTCAGCTCTATCTTGGATTCTATTTTGTTTCTATAGACATCTGCTTACTCTCTCAATGGGTTTATTACAATAAATTCAAATCGAGTAATAATGAAGAATATGTTATTATACCACAACAAGATGATGTCATTCTTCACAAGCCAACACTTGACTCTGATTCTTTATTTCAGCATCCTGTTATCCATCATACTCCAATGAATATCAGCAGTACTCAAGTTGTGATAGATGATGAATCGACCCCATTCTCTTCTTCTGCTTCACCTTCAAAATGGTACGCTCTATCTTCAAAAGAAAACGCTGCCAAACTGATGTCCATCTTTTTATTCACTTTAAATACAGCACAGTCATCCACCTCATTGACTTCAACACAAGATGGCTTGGTTTGGATCGGTAGAATATCCGCTTGGATGTGTACCATACTTTATCTGATGTCCAGGATACCTCAGATACTTAAAAACCGCTGTCGTCAATCTGTAGAAGGATTATCAGCTTCTTTATTTATATTTGCCGCTTGCGCTAATTTTGCTTATACTTCAAGTATACTTAGTCATCCGGGCCAAACCGTAGAATCTTTATTAGAAGCCTTACCTTATTTAATTGGTAGTTCTGGTACATTTATATTTGACTTTTTCATATTTTGTCAATTTTTGTATTATAAAGATTGCCATCACAATAAACATTTAAATATTGTATAAACATTTCACTAGATACGCACTTGTTGGCTGTGCAATTTATAAGCTTCAATAGATAACTTATGACTTTGAACATCACAAGCGATATAAAGAAGCTTATTTGCTTTTTAATTATAAATATTTATCAATTTCACTTTAGTTGATGAACAAAATACACTTTATGAACATACAAAAAACGTCATTACACATGGCATTTTCTTACAAAAAACGTATACTGTTCCCTCCCCCCCCTTCCTTCTTGAATGCCACATATTTGAGTTCAAGCAAACAAAACAAATCATTCGGTTACTTCAAATAGAAGCATCGCCATCATCGACCACTGGGTCTCTTTCGTGATCTTCATGTGTAACTTGATGATCCATATTGAGTAATCAGCCGATGAATAAACCAATACGAATCATAATCGATTCCCTTCATTTAGAAAAGAAAAACAAAGGAAAGCAACTCATCTAACAAGGTCGATACTAGCTATAAAATCACAGCCGAATGACTCATGTATTGTTTGATTCATCGCTCCCTCAAACCCTGTGTACTACTTTGGACTTGTCCCCTTGTGGCCTGGCTGTGTCATCTTTTGATGAAAAGTAACTTTAATGGGCCCATTTCCCCCTTTGTTGAATGGTTGAAGACGATGGATGGGTTTCCGATATCTTTTCTTGTTTATCGTTCTGTCCAAAGTTGAACTGTCTCCCATCAGAAAGGTTATTGCAATTTATAAGACGACCACTGGACTTTTAATGGAAAAAAAAAAAGTAAAATAAGAACAGTTTTTGATTAGAGAAAATAAAGACAGCAAAGGTATTTGGCTTCAATCTAAGGTTCATTCATCAAGTTTTATTCTCTTGTTTTCAAAAATATCATCCGCATTATCAGTTGGATGGGGGCACTGTGATATGTTAATATGAGAATATCAAGTCTCGATAGATAGGATCTGGTAGAGTTAGAACACAAAGACTTGAGAAATAAAAAGAGACAGACGAGCTTGTTTTGCGCTTACAATCGACCACTGTAGGTTGTTTTGAGTAAAATAAAATAGAATGAAAATAAAAAGGATTGCAATAAAGATGATTGACCTCAAGTGACCTGATACATGATGCTTTTATTAAAAATAAAACTGAATAGAAATAGTCTGTCGATTTATTTGAGCAGATAGAAAGAAAACCAAAAGTGGACATGAGAAAATCTTTAAGGGAAATGTTGTGAGGTACATGACGGCCTTGACTCTTCTTTTGCTTGGTGCTCTCAATTTGTGTTTGGAAAAACTTTTATTATCTATCCTGATGGATCCATCACTCATAAATCGATATACAAACAACATGAACCATCTACATACAAGACATATCCAATGCACAGACTACAAATTGATTTGGACAATCTTTTTATAAATACTTTATAACTGCATGGCCAAACCATACCCAACTCAGATATTGAATCACAATCACTCATATAAAAGTATTCTGTGGATAAAATCTTATGATGGTAAATAGAACAGTGGAAAAACTGTGCGGTACTTTCATCGCATACGACCCATGACCCTTCACCTTTGCTGCCATGTCTTTTACTGTCGTGCATTCTGTTGTGTTTGTCTTGATAAGTCCTTTAACGACATGTGCAATATTTGCAGACAATAAAGTTAAATTTAAAAGATAAAATACTACTTGAAAACCTAGTGAATGAGTCTCAATGTAGCCTCCTGATTAGATTTCTAGACGAGAGAGAAAAACACATGTAATCAAAATGCGTTTTCTTGTAGGAAATGGAGGTGCTCAAGAACCAAACTGAATTGAAGGTTAACTATATAATTGAGCTTGATGAACAATATAATTTTTATATGATTTAATATTAGAATGAAGTTTTTTATGAGCATGTATTAAATAATAATATCTATTCAGTACTTAATATTTCTTGTACAATATTTAATTAATCTCATACGAACAGCTAGCATTTAGTAAGAAAAATACCACACAAAATATTAGCTTAAGAATTAACTGATCCCACACGCATTAAGCAATAAAGATGAACATGATGACCCTTTTTATCATCCTTTGTATTAAATAATATGGATTGATACTTTTATTATTATTTTTTTCTCAGTGTTTTCCAAGAAAAGCTTTATGAGCTTCTTTTTATCGAAATTTCTTTATGATGGCAGACATAAAAGGCTTATGTCATGCAAAAGTATGCATAATTGAATGGGTCACATTGACTGTTAAAGAAAATACGATATATCTTCAATTGCTTTCACCTCGAATTTATATCCAAGTAAATCAATAAGAGTCAATACGCATTTTTCATCTGAAACTGCCTTGAATAGAATTGTTTCCTTTTCATTTTACAGACATTATTTCAAAGAACAGTAGGGCTCAGCTAAACCAAGGGTCTTTTGCATTGGACAGCCGACCTTTTTTTATATTTCCGATAGAGCTAAATTGAGAAATGCTGTGTTATGCCAAATTTTATTTATCTGTTTAATGTTTCCTGAAGGCCAATTTTATATTTTGTCCCGTAAGCACGGATTCGCATTGGATGTTTACGATGGCCAGACAAAAGTAAGTAGCCATCTTACAATAAATACCTTTGTTAAATATCTCTCTTTTTCTTTTTCTTTTTCGGCAAATAGGAAGATGCAAATATAATTGTATGGCCTCAGAAATTTCAAGATAGTGATAATCAGTAAATATATTGCTTCATCATGACAATGCTCAGTATTGACAAATTTTACTTGTTAGGTTATGGTCATTTGTAAACGGTCGCTTGATAAATAAAAAATCAGGCCATGGTAAGTTTGTACGAAAATAGAATAATTCTGAATCTAACTGGCCATTTTTATAATGGAAACAGCCTTAGATATTAGCTCCAGTAAGTTTATTCAATACATTTAGTTTCCTGAATCTTATTCTTTATTTTATAAGGCGCTTTCAGAAAAGACAAGACAATTGTTCAAAAGAAGGTCAAGCCAAACAAACAGTCTCAAGAAGTAAGTTAAAAAAAGCCCCCACGATGCTGAAACACCCAACGTGACACGTTTGATTTACGTAGTGGGTTTACGATCAAGGCTACATTTGCTCTAAAGAGTATCCTACTCTTGTATTGGATATCAGGGTAATTCAAACATTGAAAGTATAAAAGGAAAGTCTAATTAATTATTATGAAGGGTGACAGTGAAAAAGGAGGAGCACAGATATTGTTGTATAAACGAAAAGATTCTGATAATTTGAATCAGCTGTGGCATTTTGAGCCATATGGACAGTTTGAACACACGTTGAATATGGCAACTACCAGCTTACCTTTGCATAAAAAGGAAGGATTCGGTCAACCTAGACCTGGTTACGGAGCAGAGGTGGGTATTCCCGAGGAACTCAAGAAGCTTCCGGAGGATATTAAGGTTGCAGGTGTTGGAAACAATGTTACACCCACTCCTACAACAAACGCGCCTGATAATTCTCGCAAGGACCCTGCCTTGGCTCAATATGGATCATTTTATGGTGAGGCTAACTTTCAAATGCCCTCAGCAGGGGCTGCAGCTCCATCAAATCCAGTCAACAGCGGCCCTGCGCCACTGTCTCATAATGACAATGCTCATTCAGGGCCACCTTCTTATCCACCTCCTGCTGGTTATCCTCAACCAGCTCCTTCGACTAGCTCTTCTAGCTACCCACCTAACGTAAACCAGCCTTATCCTCAACCAGCCCCTTCAACTAGCTCTTCCAATTACCAGCCTAACGTGAATCAGCCTTATCCTCAACCATCTACATCATCTGGCTTTCCTGAACCTTATCCAAATTCACCAGGACCTCAAGGGCAAAGCGGTTCCACTGGCTATCCAGCTCCTCCTTCATTCACACCTGGTTATCCTTCATCCAATCCAGCGGCAACTGGTGACTTTCCACATGCACCACCTTCGCCTTCGAATTATATGAACCCTCCATCTGGATACCCTCCAAGCAATGCTGGTTATTCTTATCCGCCTAGTAACGCAGGTGCTGGTTATCCTCCTGCCCCAGGTTATCCTCCATCAGGCAATTATCCGCCTCCAGCTCCAAACTATGGAAGACCCCAACAAGATCAACATGCTTATCCACCTTATCCTCAATAATAAAGGATATGCAGTACATGCTTTTCTTTAACAGTGTTAAAGTTATTTTGAAGTTATATGAAGCAATAATACTACATAACCTGTCACGTACCTGTTTATTCTAAATGTGCAGAGCTGTGTTTTTTTTTTCGTGTTTTTAAGTTCACAATCAATCGCAGGCTTTCAATTACAATTGCTGCATGAATTAAATGTTGAAAAGTTTTTTATTTTTAAATTATGAACTTCAGCAAGTAAAATAAAAATATCTTTTTAGCATATGAACAAATATAAATTAATATTAACAAAGCAGCAAGAGAAAGCGAATAATTTTTTTTGTATGAGATGCAATATGATATGAATAGAGAAGGATAAAGTAATTTTTTTTACTCATCGGCATCCGTGATGCCTTCTTCATGAATAGCAAACACACATTCGTTTTCAGGCAAGGAAGGAGAATCATACACTTTACAAATTCTTGTTTCACCACGACCCTTCTTAAGATACAGACGCGTACATGATGCATGTGCAATGATATTACCACCAGCAGGTTTTTTTGGATCTGGGTTAAACATAGATGCACCACCATCTACTTGAGCAACCACTTGATTCGTAATAACCACAGCAACACCAAACTCATCCGCTAAACGTTGAAGTTGACGCAAGAACTGAGCCAGGTGGATTTGACGAGCTGCCAACTCACCACGACCGGCATAGTCAGTACGATATAAGGCCATGGCTGAATCTACAATAAGCACAGCAAATCGAGTCTCTGCCATCATGGCCGCAGCTTGAATCAAGAGGGTTGTTTGATGATCTGTATTGTATGCTCGAGCGTACGCGATATTATCTAATGTGTCTTGTCCATCTAAAGAATAGCGTTGTGCGATTGATAATATACGGTTGGGGCGGAACGTGTTTTCGGTATCAATAAATAAACATTTTCCTTGAGCACCACCCATATCTAATGGCAACTGCGCAGTAACGGATAACATATGGCATAGCTGACTTTTTCCTGTTCTGAATTCACCAAATATTTCAGTAATTGATCCTGTTTCTATGCCACCTAATAATCATCAAAAATTAACATCACGCCGTGCTAACCACTCCATTTAGGCACTAACCTCCTAATAAACGGTCGAGTTCTTTGGATCCTGTTGTTATCGTAATAACCTCTTGTCTACGTTTATGCACTTCAGTAGCTGTTGTAAAGCCAAGACTAACAAGTTTGGCAGCTAATGATAAAATAAAATAAGCAAAGGGCCCTCATAATGTAACTAATAAACACTGTACCTTCTACAAGAAGTTTATCTGCCTTTGCTTCAGATATACCTTTAACTGCCAGTAAAGCTTTTTTTGCTGCGTAGGCAACTGCCTCCACTGTATGATAGCCGTTTTCTCGTAGCTTTTTAACGTCTGAAGCAGATATACCAATATCCTGCATAAAAAAAAGCATGATGAATATACATATAAGTCGACAATACAAATAAGTTTACCTCCAACTTAGAGATAGGAGTAAAGTTGGAATAGTCTCCTTCGTCATAAGCTTGCGATTGTGACATTTAGTATTAAAAAATAAAAAGTAATAAAGAAAAAAGAATCATAAAATTATCGAAATCAAAAATTTTAAATTTGCAAATTGCGCGCCTCGCAGCATGCTGCTACAACACCAATGGTAATAAGGCGGGGAAATGAAAAGGCGTTGCCATGGCAACTACAGTCAGGCTTACGGAATTTAAAAATAATTGGCCTGAAGTCAAAAATAAATATCTGCTTTCGAAAAAATCCTGTCACGAGCTTGGATATTTTTGGCCAATTAAAATCGGACCTTCCCAATTTGACGAAGACATATTTTGGTCGGGAGTCGCCTTTGATCCTTTTTGATTTTTAAAGCTTATTTTGTATTCAAACGATGATCCTTTTTATGGTAATTCTAATGGTATGCTTTTCGATGTGGTTGGATAATTCTAACAGACGTTATTGAAGAAAATGTAAAAGAAAATAAGGGGAAAGGAAAATAATCAGCTTCACCGCATCGGGAATTGAATGAACTCAAGTCATAATTGACCGACATTATTTTCCTTACCTATTATTTTCTACCCTCACAGGATACATCAAGAAGACCGTCTGGACGCATTGTTCACCCAATGTGCCAGCACACTAAACAGAAAAGAACACCAAAAGAATTAACATGAAAACGAATACTCAATTGATACATCATTTACTTTATTAATCAAAATCACCATAATGCTCTTTACAATTGTATATTTTCCCCCAATTACCTTATTTTAATATGTTATTTCAAGATATCTATTGTTGTCAAGTAATAGAAAAAGACTTTCTTCCCGCTAAAATTAATTTTGGGTGCCGAACATATTATTTCTGCACGTTCAAGCAATTGAAGTCGAGAACTAGTGTTATTGTTAATCTTATTGTTATTATACATTAATAGTCTTTTACAGTCTTCTATTAATTGGCTTCTGTTATCACTTCACCGTATAGCGAAACTAAACATAACATACAAATTAGCAACTGTCAAATTCAAATTAGCAGGATTCTTTATGGCCATTCAAATTTTATGAGCTGGATAAAAAAAAACTTCGGTATATCACAAAATGGCTCCTGAAAAGCAATCTAAAATGAGAATAAATTGTCTGTCCAAGGACTATGAGTTCTCAGGATTTTTAAATTATCTCTGAATTCACCAAATCCAGGACTAGACCATTTCACTTTTGCCAACAGCTTTCATGGAACAAAACGAGCTATGAATAATCATTATTTGAGTATTCTCAATAGACTTTCAAGAAATCAAAGCAATAAGTTGATGAAAATTGCCACAGACGCGAACAGTTTGTTTACTGTTAGTGCTAATATTTATTGACACTTACTAAGAGTTCTGACAACATTCACTTTTTTAGACGCGAGAAGATGATTGTGATTTTGGGGAAAAATATAAAAGTATTGGGAAAAAAGTTCTGAAAATAGTTTAAGAAGATCAATGGAAAAAGAGAACCAAAAAAACAGTTACTAGATTGAATATATTAACTAACAAAGCTATCGGAGCTCTTGCTGAGAAGGCTAGTGTCATTATGAAACTTATCCAGTGGTAGAATAAGGGACGTGACATTTAAACTTTAAAAGACATAGGCTTCGCGTTCAAATGAGGATGGTAAAGATGTAGACGATGAACCTGAGGACGATGAAGATGTGGATGATGGAAGTGAGGAGAACGAATCTAAGGGTAAAGGGGTGAATAATGCTCTGAAGCAAATGTCTATTTTAACTTCTGATGAGTAAGTATTTGTTGTTATGAAGCGGTTGTACATTATTTTATAATTGACATTCTGTTATATAAACTGAGTAGAGTTGGACATCTAAATACCATTGATCTATCATCTGAATCAGCGGTACAAGTGCTTAAATCCGAAATCCCAGTCGAGACCTTTAATTAAATTACTACTGCAACAAGTATTGAATCCGTAACTCTGTCTGGATATGATTCTCAACTTTTAAATGATTTTGAAAGGAGCTCCCTTTCTTTGCCGGCTTTTCGAGAAACTTTATACGGAAATGGCTTCAAGGAAGGTTTCGAATTCATACGGCATTCTGATACAGGTTTCATCGAAATAACGACACGTCATTTGTAATGTATTTTCAATCATCATCTTATCCATGTTTATGTATAGCTAACCTATTCATATCTAGCCTGGACCTAATATCTTCACCGAACAATCCCTTGAATCAAAATATACTAGAAAGAACGGCTGCAATCTACTTTATCATCTTTATCGTAAACCAATTGTTTATGTCGAACAATGATGTAGTTGAGCTAGTTTGGTTGGAGCATGAGTTTTTTACTTCGGAAAAATCAAAATGGGATGGTGTATTGTTTAAAGTTGGCGACAAGTCCTGCTCAGCAGGTCTGATTGAATTTTCTGGAGGGTGTAATGACAAAACACCAAATAGTAAAAAACAACGTGATATAACGAAACTCTACTCGGAACTGCTGCAAATTATCAATACTCAATCATCCTCTTCTACGGAACAAACGTTCTATATGCGTTACTATAGTAAGATTACGGTTATCTTTTAATCACTTTATGCTCAATTACCATTCCTTTTTTTTAACAGAAAATCCTATATATTTTGAGAAGCTAACTAGATACATTAAATCGATGTTCAGAACTATACACGCCGTAATCCAGGTCCCCAAATCTCCAAGAAAACTGGTTGAATATGTACAGGAAATACCACATATTCTAGCTTGGAAACAAGCAGTTGTTACGCATACACTCAAATTAAAATGATTTTAATGTTGTTCTTTTCTTTTCATAAACAATAGCATTGATAACTTCCTTATAAATATTTGCCATATATCTATCTCTATCACTCACATGAACATCTTATCCAAACACTATTTAGCCTAATTTTTTTCTATAAAAGTCAGTAATAGTAGTGAGAATAATCACTTTTTTTATAGATGACACCAACAGGAAGAAGTAAAAGTATTCGGTGACATTGTTTAAAACGCTTTTCATTGTTGATTTATAGCCAATCACTGCTGAATATTGATAAAAGGAAGAGCTATAAATATGGAGGGAGAAGTCGGACCGTAAAGCTATGTTTAGATCCTTTTGACCTCTGTAAATAAAATGTACTTCTCCCACTTTTCCATCTCGAATTGGGAAGTTCCAGTTTTAACTCCTGACAGGATTTTGACTTCAGGCCAATTATTTTTAAGAAAACGCCAAATTCCATAAGCCTGACTGTATAGCAGAGGAATTTAAAAAGAAAAAAACTTACCCGAGTTGAATTTTTTTCAACGAATCATAATGAAGGATGAATGAAGGGGGGTATTTATTGTCTTGAAGATGTGATGCTACATTATAAATATAATCATCTTTTTGTGGTTTTCACCCAAGGATGATTAAGTGCTTGTTCTGGCGTCATTCTTTCCGACGGCTCCCAAGAAAGACATTTACTTATGAAATCTATAAAGTCCTTATCAAAAGCTTCATGATTCGATCTTTTTAAAGCTTCTGTGAATGTTAATGAATTGGGTTTTCTTCTTTTTCCTTTAGAATTAATGGATTTTCGTGGACTGTCATACATGTCTTACAAGATTCTTTAGCTATTTTTGTTAAAAAAAAAAGAGTGTATATTTTGCTTACCAAAAAATTGTTTCTTTCTTGTGCATCTATCTAAATACTTCTTGTTAGGGACACCCAGCAATTGCATGATACACGCCAACTGATCAAGCTCATTTTCTCCTGGGAACAATGGCCGACCTGTGTACAATTCTGCTAATATGCAGCCAGTACTCCACATGTCTATTGGTAAACCATATTCCATGCCTAATATAACTTCGGGAGCACGATAAAATCTGCTTTGAATGTATGAGTACACTAACAGATATGTAAGAACATTAATTTTTGACTATGTATTGAAAGCTTACCTTTTTCGTTCACAAAACATGAGCTTCCAAGGTCAATGACTCGGATCCCACTTTTATCTGGATGCTTCAGTAGAATGTTCTATTCATAAAAAAAAAGCCCGGGGGTCACTTCAAAACTATGCACTAGCAAGGCACACTCTTTGTATACCTCAGGTTTCAAATCGCAGTGTATAATATTGTTCTCACCTAAAAACTTCACAGCAGTCAACAATTGATATGCAAATCTAAAGTTAAAACCAAAGTTAGATGCTTAAAAAAACCTTACATCTATTCTTTTACCTCTTCACTAAAGCCATACTAAATCCTTGATATGAATTCTTTTGCAAAATTTCAAAAAGGTTCATATTTAAGCATTCAAATACAATGCACAAATGCTCTCTAAAGTAAAAATGATCCAACATTCTTACAATGAAATGTTTGTTATAAGGGTCCTATTATACTGTATGTGAATTTCTCACATCCTTTCTTTTAAATATCCAGCAACTTACCAATTGCATTAATTGCTCTAGTATTTTAATCTCCGTCAATGCTTGGGCATGAAACCTCTTTTTGTTACGAATAATTTTGACAGCGACAATATTATCTTTTGTTTTAGGCTTCATATCTTGACATTTGACCACCTGTCCAAAGGATCCTTTACCTAAACTTTCAATGATTTCGTAGCGGTAATTCAAATGGTCCCTAATGATGATTTGGTAATCTCCATTTTCGTCATCGTATCCGTAGTTGTTTGGGGTTTGATCGGTGGTTGCCATGTGCTTTTTGGCATGGGAACCAGCACAATAAATGGAATGATATTTTAAAATTTCCGTTTCTTCAAAAGGTGAAAGAAATGGTTTAAAGTGTTGAAGAGCGGCTATAACAGCTTGGTAAATACACTACTTATCACTATCCTTTGTACTCACTTTTTGCATTAACAGCTTCTATTCTGCTTCTTTCCCTTTTTTGACCCATTTTTACAGGTTCCTCGTGACTTACTTCTTCATTATCTACATACAGCTGGAGTCTCTCGTGTATTCTGTCCATACAATTTGATTCGTTTGAATTGGATGTCATTGTCTTTTCGTCAGGCTGACTGATCACGCCCTGAGCAGATATTAAACTGGCGCTTAGCTTTGTAGAATTCTCACGCTCTTTTACAATCTGTTCCTGGAGGATGTCGCTTGGAGGGCAAACGGTGAGACGAGGTGAGCCTTTGATTGATTTTGAGGCAAATATTTCTGGTTTTCGAAGCTTTGTAGACATCTGATCCTTATTGGTTGTGACCATTTCTTCAATTGTTTGTGTTTCACATTCACTGCAAGTGTTATTTTTACATTTGAGTATGCCTGATGGTTTCTTTGGAATAGGTATTGGAAGCCTAGTGTTATTTAATGTTTTGGTAGTTTTCATTGATTCATCAAGTGGATCCAATGAAACCTAAAGGGAAAAATTAAAAGAAAAAAGAAGAAAAATAAAAAAAGGGTCCATTTTCAATTAATTATATCTCTTTCTCTTCTTACCGCTTTTGTTGATGCATTAATAAAAGGAACTAAGGAGTCCTTTTTATTCGCATCAGTCTTTATGGATGATATCGAAAGATCATTCAGTTCCTGATAATCGTTTGTTGTTTGTTGCTTTGCAGCAATCGATGAATATCGTGTCTTTCTAGGTGAAGAAGGTGGTGTTAATTGGCCTTCCTTGGATGAATAATCACTTGTGGTCTGTCGACGAGGAGGAGCGGGCAGTCGTGTGGGAAGAGTTGGGTCCAATTTTTGTAACGGAGTAATTTTATTAGACATCTTTGGTATATTTGAACAAAAGAGTAAACTAGATTTTATAGAAGACGAAGCTGCTTTAGAGGTACGTTGGTTACAAGCATTTGACTAGCATGAGTGTTATATAAATTTTATTTATTCTTTATTTCTAGAAACTTTTATTATTATTACTTGCCTCAAAATAACTGGGAGGTGAAGGTTCAGTCTTTGGCGAATTATCAAAAGACATTGATTTTTGAAATAAGAAGACTTTTTATAACAGGAAGTTGACATTAAGATAAAAAGAATCAATGATAAGTATTTACCTTCTGAAATAGTGTAAAAAAAAAAAAAGAAACCCAGTTTAAGAGCTTTCTCTTTATTTGAAAAGCTGAGGGGTTTTACAAGGGAAAAGTGAAAAAAAAAAAAAAAAAAAAAAAAAAAAAAGAGAAACTTTCAGTTGTCAAATAAAAGCTAATTTTTTCTAACGCCACCCCAAAGTGACGAATTAGCATAAATTTTTATTAGAGGAATGAAATAAACGTCATTCCTTTTGCTTTCTATTTCTTTTTCATAAACAATGCCTGTAACCGTTACACAATCATCTGAAAGGATGGAATCTGTAAAGAGTTATACATTGACCCTTTACGCTTTATCCTTAAGCTTTTGTGATGCACTAAAGACAATATGCGAATCTATTTGGGAATTGTAAGGAATTCTTATTGACCTTCATTTTCTTCCATATTAACATTTTCAATAGTGAAAGCTTGAGAATTGGGATTTATATTTTTAGCTGCATATCAGCTGTTCCGATAGCTATATTTCTCTTGTTCAGTGCAACTATACTTCTTGTCATTGTTACATTTTTCAGTGGACTGTGGGCCGCAAGTGTCTCTACAGTCATAGGCTTTAATTTGTTATTCTTGATCCCGGCATCCATAGCTTTTGCCCTTTTATTTGGAACAATGATGGGAGTTTACAACTTGTATCATTTTTATACACAAAACAAGCAAACAAAGCAGTCGCCAAAGTATCGTGTACAAGATGGCGAGGTTGTACATCATTGAATTCATATAAAAATCGTTTATTTCTAAATAAATTGCCTTTTTGAACTGATTAAAAGCGAAATTTTAATAACATGTAATTTGACATGATGTGTAATGTATTGCAACTATCAATGAACTCCAAAGAGGTGATTATCTCAATTTTCTCAGTTTCTAGATCCTTTCTTTTGCAATTTGTCTGCATTAATCACAAAAATCAATCGCTTGGTGACTGTTGTTCAAAATGACAAGGATAATACGAAACAGGTTGTACGTTTAAACAAGATAATTTGTTTATAAAAATTTCAAGTGACTACAATGGGCGCGTGATACCTTAAAGTATCGTATCATCTTGGCCAGATCAAATTAGGTTAAAGAATCTAAAAACCCTCAAGGGGAAAAGGGAAAAGGGAGGGAGTAAGTAGGGAAAAAGTAAAGAACTGGTTATAATCGTGGAAACCAATCAAGGAGTCTTTGCTCTGGGTTAAATGGCGGTGGAGGTATCTTATCAAGACATAAGAGCTTAAGTTCATGAAGGATAGTATATATAATCAGCCAGCGAGGGAACCAGAAAGTCACACTAGAGTAGGACCAAGATCGACGAGTAGGCAAACTGTTCAAAAGGAACGACAATGGATCTACAATAGTTGCCAGCATTTGTAGACACTGATGCCTATTCAAGCAATGGATGGAATGTGTTTTGTAAGTCGTTTGTGAGGGTGTCTAGGACAAGGTTTAGGTTTTCCACAAGATAAACAGCTAAGGTGACAATGGATACAACGACTGCGCTTGATATCGGCCATCGGCAGCTAAAGGATGGGGTCTTTCACATTTTATACTTTTTTTTTAAAAAAAAAAAGGATTTTTATTGGTTACGCCGCATTAACTCAAGTTATTTTCGTTAAGAGGCAGGTACAAGTGACATGATGAGAGAATAATGGCGAAATATTGAATTAAGGGAAAGTGACATACTAAAGTAAAAGAAAAAAACTGCTATTGAATTATGACTATCTGATTGTGAAATGTGTTTTGAGAAAAACTGTGTATTTATCGATAAGTCTGGTTTCAATCTAAGTATTAGTCGCACCAGTGGTTGGTCAAAGGTAGGCGAACTAGCAAAAACTGCAGTTACAAAGAACAAAGGGACTATATCCACCATTATTAGTGATGTTTCTAGCCAAGATGTTATTAATACTTCTTTAAGGGAGCCTGTTATTGTAACTGGAAGTAAAAAGAGAAAAACTGACGGAAAGACTATAGCTATTAGAGCAAAAATAGGCACGAGAACCAATTATTTTCTAAGCTACTTAGGTAACTTAGTGAATACGCTAGACAAACATGGAATGAATGGTTATTATATCATTATAAACAATGCTCTACTCTGTAGGAGTGTCACTGTGAGAGAGTTCATTGAGGAAAGAGGCTACAAATGTGTTTACCTTCCACCGCACTTACCATTTCTTAAACCTATAAAAGAATTTTGATCAAAGGTGAAATACGATGTTAAGAGACGATATTTTGATGGTACTGATGCCTTGACTCCTCAAAGTGCAAAAGACTGCTCCTAATTTACGCTAGTAGACTGTGGGGGATAAGTAAGATACTCAGCTTCATCCTTTGATCATTGTCTTTGAAAAAAACCTTGAGAATTTTTTTTTTATATAAGGAGCTATGAGCTCGGGTTTTTATTAAGTGACAGATAATGATGGCACGTGAAATTGTTTTTGATATGGGTTTTTTAAATTTTGAATTGTTTTTTTCTTGGTTTTGTATTTATAGAGTTAAGCATATACAGTTTAATGGCAGTCAACAAGATGAAAGATCCGATAACTGTAAATGTGGAAGAGGCAGAGGAGAAATCCCACTTGATAATAGCGATTCTTGGAGAGAAACGGACAAGAGTTGATTAACACAGCGTATGGTGACATCCGTAAGGAAAGGACGATGATCAAAAATAAATGCCCAGTGATTGCGCCATATAGCCAACAAGATGGTACTAATGAAAACAGAGGGAGCATGGACCGTATCAGGGCGACATTTAGGGAAATCTAGGAGGAACAGTGCACGACGTAGCGAATATTTCGAAAACGGCTGTTCAAACTGTGAATCCCAGAGAAGAGACCAAACGGCAAGCTTTTGAGGACAGTCAAAGAGGAAATGGGAAGGTGTTTCTTCCAGGTTCTTGCAAACAGGGCATAGTTTAGATGGCAGGTAAAGGTTCGACCGACAAGGCAGTTTATTATGGATTAACCTGTACCATATGTTGCGACTTTGTGCTCGGAGGGGGAAGCGCCATAGAAGAAGCCATTTTGATGGGGGAAGATCAGGGTAGAGGGTCGAAGAAGACACCGGAGGACTACATAGACGACGGTACCGTTTAGATGTGAGGCGCAGTTGATCACCGGGTTTTGGAGTCAAGGACAAGGCTACCAGGAAAGGAGACATGTCGATATGGGTGTGAGCAACCGGGATGAACGATGAGCTGGGACGCAAGAAAGCCCGGACAAAAAAAGGATAAAGCTTCATATGATCAGATCGGACCCATTTAAGAAAGCGTTTTGTGAGGTATGGGTGTAGAGAGATTTCACGAGCAGATCTAGGTCGTAACCTCCCAGAAATAGGATCAGTCATGTACACACTAGAGCACAATAAACGAGCCATTGAACTTGGTAACGGACAAGAAGATGATGGTACAGAAACATCGCCTAGAGTGAGACAAAGAGCTGTTTGAGGGTTAATTACCACTTTGTCGAAGATATGAGGCAAATTGTCGACCGCACGAAAGAACAGAGAGAAAACGCCATCTAGTGACTGGATTAGCTTTCTAGGGCGTAGTTGTTTAAACACGAAAGCTTGCCGATAATCAGTTTGAATGGGTTCCCGTGATTCGGTAGGCAGGAGATGGGATAAAAGGAAGTCAGCCAAGAGAGGTAAGACGACGGAAGATTTCAGTGAGTGGTGATTCCAGAAGTCAGAGGTAGGGGAGCAAGGAAAATCATGTAGAAGTGGTAGTAACCATCGAAGCTGTAGTGCACTTTGTTGGAGTGGCGGGTTAAGGACACCCAAGCCCCCTTTATTTCGAGGAAAGCACATCGTTTCAAAGCTAATGCGCGGAGTTTGTTTTGCCGAGACAAAGCCAGAAATTTGCGATTGTAGCTTGAGAAAGAACCTTTTTGGCACAGAAAGGATACGCAGAACATGCCACAATTTGGAGAGAATTAGGGAGTTCAGGATTGTCACTCGACCACGAAATGAGAGAGAACGATGAGAGTGTAATTGAAAGCTTGTTTCAAGTCGGGATAAAAGTGAGGTTAAATAAGCATCACGTTGGGCGATTGAAGAGTGTAGCGGGAATCCCAAGTAAATGATGGGTTGACTCGACGAACTGTCATGCCAAGAATGTATTTGTTGTTGCAGAAGAGGAGTTCTCCAAATGCGATGATAGCAAGAGCGAGAACCAGAAAGTGCAAAGGCTTCAGTTTTGTTGAAATTTACCTTCGCATTAGAGGCCTTGGAATACAAATGAATATGGTGTTGTAAAGCTGTGAGATCTTGTGGGTTCTTAAGAAAGCAAACAATGTCGTCCGCGTAGGCTAACAATTTTACTGAGGAGATTGAATGTATGTGTGGGGGAGAACAAACAGACTTTGGAAGTTGAAAGCCGGAGAAATGTGGGTCAGACAAAATACGCCGTAGGAGAGGCTCAAAGGCCAAGTTGAAGAGAATAGGTGAGATAGGATCTCCTTGTCTGAGCCCACGATGCTGGAGGACAGGAGTAGAGAGAAAGCCATTTACGTTGATATGTAAACCGGTATTGAAGAATAGGGTTGACAAGCTCTGAACGATTGATGGGGGGAAGCCAAAGTGATGGAGGACTTTACATAGATAAGAAGGGTGCACTCGATCGTACGCTTTCTCTTGGTCAAGTAATAATCCAACTGAGTCTGAAGATGTGAGCCGTGCATGCTCCATGATCAATTTCATAAGCAACCCATTATCAGCAATGAAACGGCCTCTCAGAAATCCTGCTTGATATGGTGTGACTAATTTCTGAGCACATTTGATAATGCGAGAGTTGAGCAGCCTAGTAAAAACCTTCGCATCGGCATTTATCAGAGAAATTGGGCGCCAGTTTTTGAGATCCTTTAGGTCACCTTTCTTCGGAAGGAGAGAAACTGAGGTGCTGAACCATGAAGATGGGAAAACTCCCTTTGATAATGCATCATTGTATACTTGGAGCACAAGGTCTTTGGAGGCAGGATGTATGAAAATGAGGTGAAGTATTTCATAAGGTAACCCATCCAGACCAGGACTGCTACGGCGAGGACAACGGGAGACCCCTTCAATTAAATCATCGTAGGTGAAGCTGTTTGTCAAGAAACGTTGATTTGAATCGGAGAGACGGAGAGAGTCTGGAATGGCCGAAAGCAGATCGTCAATGGCAGTATTATCAATCGGTTCAGGAGAATACAAGTTACTGTAGAATTGGACAGCAGCATCTAACATTTCGTTGGAAGTGGAACATAGTGCTCCAGTAGTTGGATGAATCAACTGTTTCATGATCTGACGGGTCTGGCGTTGTGCGACTGAGCGCTTCAAGTAGCCTGCTGAGATTTCACCTTGTTCCCTCCAACGAATGCCTGCCCTTAGGGCTAACGTCTCCGCATGGTACTGTTGTAGGGATGCAAGCTGACTCTCGACAATTGATAGTTGTGGCGTAAGGGATGACAACAGCTCAGGATTTGAAGCAAGGCGTTTTGTTATCCTAGCCCTTTTGCGGTGTAAAAGGGACTCAGATTTGGTAAGATTAAACGCAGAGCGACGAGAAAATGATTTAGCTACTTGTGCAATGGTTGATTTCACCATATCCCATTTTTCTTGAGGAGTGAGACTTAGGTCAAAGGAAATCATGGTGGTAGTGATAGTGCTTGAAACAAGGTTTCGAAAGGCTTCTGAAGAAGCCAATCGTGGGTGGGCCCGCCACTGGCCTTTACCAAGAACAGTGGAATGCACAGGAGCCCGAAGAGCAAAATAGGATGTGACTAGGAAGTGATCTGACCAAGATGGTTGAATGAAAGAAACATTTGAGGACATTTTGCAGTCATAGAGGTCTGGAGTGCCAAAGATGTAATCGATACAAGATCTAGACGTACCTCTAGAAAATGTCACTTGAGGAGCACAATCTTTGTCAGAAACACAATCCTGAAAGAGGTGATCGATATATGATAGCCAAGAAGGAGGTGCCTGACGGGGAACTGCAGAAGAAATATGGGTTGCATATGTGTAATTGAAATCGCCAAGGACAAGATGCCTGGATGAGACATCTGGTAGCAGTGGTGTTCGATTTTGAGCCAGCGAATCTAGAAAAACGAAGCGATCACGACGTGTTGCGGGAACATAAATCACTGTGACGTATATAGGTTCAAAGGCATCCTGCGTATGTGAGACCAAGGTAGTAATGACTCGACCACAAACACTAAATCTGGTATCCGAAAAGGACAGCAATGGAGAAAGGCAAATTAGACCACAGTGTGGAGTCCATAAACTGTCAGTTGCTTGAAATTGAAGATGGAAGGTGTCTTGCAATGAAATAGTCGATGCATGAGTTTCTTGAAGCGCTAAGATATCAAGAGAACGCGTACGAAGATAACGAATGAAATGGTTTCGAACTGATACATCAGCCGTCTTGGCAAGACTGCGGCAGTTGAGAGTAGCAATTCGAAAGTTAATTGAATTTGTTTGTTGAGGTATATCCGGGGGGTTAAGAGTTTCATGAGAGTTAGAAGCCGTACGAGTGTTCAATAAAGATGTCATATTAATAAAGATTATTGAGAAGGTAGAGGGTCTACACCACTATGTAGTGCGACCAGATGGTCAGAGGTAGTCCCTCCCTGTGCATCGATACTCATATCATCCTTATTAGTTAGATCGTTGAAAGTCGTGGGAACAGAAGGGTCAGGATACTCCATCATTTCTGTATCCTCATTGGAAGGCAGAGGATTTCCAGAGAGTTTCGTTTGAAGGGGTACGTAGAAGTCGCAATCACGATGTTGTTTGCGAACATGACCTTCTTTCTTGCAGTGAGGACAGACCTTAACAGATGGAACAACAGGAACTGTATTGTTATTCGTAGAGGCGGGATCTTCAGATGTCCTCATCTTAGTAGTAGCTGAACGAAGAACCCGGGCGTACTTTGACTTCTCACTTCCAAGCTGCTTAAGAACAGTAGGACTACCTGAAGCCTCTTGTACTGTAGCAGGTGTTACATCCAGAGGAGAGGTGGTCTCTACATTAACCTCATTAGACACGACTAAATTCTTATCAAGAGAAGTAACTGAATCAGGTAAGTTGATAAGAGGTTTCTCAGTAGCCGATACAATAGGTGTTTTACGAGTTTTCTTATTGGGAGCACCCGAGACTCCATATACATTCTTTCTATCACAATATTTAGCGATATGTCCGGATTCGTTACACCAATAGCAGATAGTAGCTTGCTGTCGAACTTGGCAATCTTTCAAAGGATGATCGCCATGGCAGTAGCGACAGTAGGGTTTCATAGATGACCAGGTGGCGTGAACATTGATGGACACATCCTCAAGAAGAGAAACTGGTGTAGCCGAGGTCGAATAAGCAAGAGGTTGATAAACCCAATGCACATTGTGTTGAAGTTCTGGGCGAGGAGTCTCAGCGCGTTGCTGATCGGATTCAGGGAACTTTTCCAAGACAACGTAACCTTTGCCTGAATAAAATCCAGAGGTTCCTCTAACCGTACCACTGTCTATAATATGGCCGAAAGACGATAAGTTACGTTGCATGTCAGAATGAAGTTGAGCAAGTCCTCCATCGCGACGACCATATTGATGAGGAAGACCTGTCAAGGTAACTTTCAATAATTCGGCACTTGGTGAAAGAGACGGAAATGCAAGAAAACGGTCAGTGAAAGAAGGGAGTTGAAGACCCTCCGTACATAATCGCTCATACATTGCCGGGGAAACGGTGAGCTCAGCGTACATACGTTGATATTCTCGACGGATCTGGTCTGCGACTGCCCAAAGATGCTCATTGCCCTGACAGAACGCTGTAAATTCTGTTAAAAATATCTTCTTATCCTTAACAGTTGTAATGTCCACAAAGATGGAATTAGGGACAGAACCTTTTAGAAAGGGACGACTGGCTTGCGCGTTGAGGTTTGAAGGACTCATTTCTGCGTTAGTATCAGGTTGTCCAATCCCGACACCATGCGATTGGGTAGTGGAGTTATTGGTCGACATTGCAAGAAAACTAGAGGTCTTCTGGTGGCCAGCATGAACAACATTCACCCATGAGAGTTTTTTTGGTTTTGTGTGTAAAATTGCCTTATTAGGAGCTAAAAATTCTTTATCGGAAAGAACCATGAACCTTGAGAATTTCCAAAGTAGTCATAATATTTTCTCAATTGACCAATAAAATTTTTCTAATTTTAGGAGTTCTAAACTTCCATGCTATCAAAATGTCAATTGTTTGGAAAATACAACCTTTTAAACTTTTTTCACTAAAAAATCATGGCTGCTAAAAATCTTCCTAAAGTCTTTTTTGACATTGCTGTTAATGGTCAACATTCCGGCCGTATGACTTTCAAGGTAAAGCGCGCTAAGAGGAAATAAAATATTTATTTATGGATAATAGCTTTTTTCTGACACTGTCCCTAAAACTGCTGAAAACTTTCGTGCTCTTTGTACTGGTGAAAAAGGAAAAGGTATCTCTGGAAAGCCATTGCACTATAAGAACAGTTACTTGTAAGTTTTGATACTTATTTCTATCTGGAATTAAAAACGTATTTTGAGAATAGCCACCGTATCATTCCTGGTTTTATGGCTCAAGGTGGTGGTAAGTAAAATCAATACTTAAAAAAAGCGCATTTATAATGAATGCTTTTATAGACTTTACTATGGGGGATGGCCGTGGTGGCGAATCCATCTATGGTCGTACATTTAAAGAGTAAAAAAAAAAAAAAAAAAAAAAAAGGTGAAAAATGAACTGAACTTTATGGTGTAGTGAAAACTTTACTTTAAAACACAAGGGTAAGGGTCTTTTGTCTATGGCCAATGCTGGACCTGTAGGTTTATACATGTTTATACTCTGCATAAAGGGTCACTCATCACATGTTATAGAATACAAACGGTTCTCAATTCTTCATCACATTTGTCGACACTCCTTGGTTAGATGGAAACCACACTGTCTTTGGTCAAATTGTTGATGGAAGCAAAGTATTGGACCTTCTGGAACAACATGGTTCTCGAAGCGGTATGCCAAGTGCAAAGATTGAAATCACTGACTGTGGAGAACTCAAGGATTAAATAAAAACGGGTTACAATGCTTTCTATATAAACGTGTTCTTCAAAATCATTTATTTATATATTCTCTACCATCTTTGTTGCTGTTGACTCGTAAAAATAGAATTATGTTGTTGCATTTGTACAAATCCAGTCTGTTGCTGTTGGAAAGGAGTAGCTAAGGTACTCTTAGTACAAAATTTTCTTTCTATTTATATATAATGTTATTACTTGGCTTTAAAATACTTGGTGCAGAGGTATCAATCGTTTTAAATATTGCATATTTATCATTTGAACCTATCGTGCTTGTAGAATATCCAGTTGTTTGAGGAGTATTAAAAGTCTGTGGTTGAAAATTGCTATGAAGCGTAGGAGTGCTGTTGTTATTCAAGATCCTGTTACCAAAAGGGTTGTTGGGTGCTATGTTCATTATTTTAGTTACTTGCATGGTCTTTTGCAAATTCAAGATACAAGATACTTACTTGCATTTTCCCAGTTTCTGGTAGAAGCACTTGCAGCAGTTAACTGAGGCTGTAAAGGATTTACATTGATGGGTGGTTGAGAAGTCATAGAAGGCGACAATCCTGATTGTATAGGAATAGATACATTATGCATCGACAAATTGTTTGTAGAATGCTGTAAATATGGGGATGACGAAGCAAATTGTGTCAACTGTTGATGTTGAAGAGAAGGTGAAGAACCAATGAAGCTGTTATTTCCAGTTGTCAAAGAATTATGCGTGTTTCCTGTTGATTGTTGAAGCGGCTGGAGATTATTTTGGTTAGCAAAAGAGTTGGGTTGACTGAATACAAGTGGGCTATTAGTTGTAGCCGGGGCTGATACGGACAAATGACCTGCAGGAGAAGGGCTCTCTCCCCATTTTGCAAATGGTTGGGGATCAGCTAAGCTCTGTTGTGATGTTTGAGGAATAGATCTTTGTGGAGGCTGTGGTGGCGTATTATTTACGACAGAATTTGTAAAAGATGTAGTGTTAAAAGTTAATGGCTTAGTGGAAGGCGAATGACTGGGCCTAGGTGTCCAAGCGTCATCGTCAAAACCAGATTGACTAGTTAAGAGTGCTGTATTAGATGATGCGGGCATTATTTGAGGCTGAGAAATAGGAAGATTATGTTGTACAGTAGAAGGTTGAAGTGGTTGAGCTGGAATAGGTTTCAGTATCTCTTGTCTGGTCTGATTAAATCCAGTAAATTCAACATTCTTTGGAGTTGAATGGGAAGGTGTTGGTCTACCAGTGCCTAAAGAGAAAAGTATAGAGTGAGCTTTACAAAAAAGATATCTTACTGAATCTTTTTTAAACTACCTCTTCTATGTAAACCGACACTACGCATAGTTGATTGTGCCCTTCCATTTTGTTCGTTCTCTTGTTCTTGTAATTTTCTGGCCAGCATTTCATCTTGATCAATCTGCCACTGAGCATCGTGGTTGATATAGTTACCGTCTTCATCATCGCTAACTTCAATAACAGCGTGATCTTCAATATAAGTAACAGGACCAAACGTAACGCTTTTTTTCACTTTTAATTTTGGTCTACTGTTCTCATCATCTGATAATGGCTCCACTTGGTTTGTTTCAATGAATCTTTGAAATCGTCGTACGTGATTTTCTGCCATTCCAAGTGATTTCATTCTACCATAAGTGAGTCGTTCAATATCTCGCTCACCCAGTGTTGCTTTTTCAAAGGCTTTAGCATATCTTGCAGAGGCCTCGTATGGTATATTTATCTTTTTAAAATAGTCAAACCAGGAAAAGCCTCTGGAGAAGTGAGAAAGTGGTACGTTATCGTCTAATAGTTTTTGACCAGTTTCCTGTTCAACATATTTTAAATCATCGATGCACATTTTCTCCACAGGAACGTCGATTTTAACTCCATTGGTTTTAAATAGTTTAATCTTACCATTACTATAAGCAAGGAGTTGCGCTTCTACTTTGAAAGCTCCTGTACGATCCGTCCACCACCTAATTCTTGTAGCATCTGGTTCTACAGAGCACAACTTAAAAAAAGTTAAAGTGACAAATTGTATGCAACGTACTGTTAGGATCGTGAGATATTATGGGTTGATTTTGTACTAGTGTTTGTGTTAGTGTCGATCATTTAAAATGTGAATGATATAATCTACCTAATGGTGCATTGACAGGTGGAAGAGGAGCAGAAATTTGACTACGCCCTATTAATATCCATCTAAGAAATTGTCTCTCTTTTTATTTATTTATTTATTTACTTGGTGAGTTGTTTTCTGATGATGCAGCTAATGCCTATCCAAAAAAAAAAGTTCAGTTTATGCTTTCCTTGATTCTATTCTCATTACAGCTGCTTGTCTTTTCTTTGTTTCAATTTCCCTTTGTTTAGCTTCTTCTTGCATTTTTCTTCTTCTTTCAGCCTCTGCCTGTCTTGATTTTTCCTTTTCTTCCTCTTCTTTCATCCGAGCAATGCGTCTTATCTCTTCCTCTTCGATTCTCTTCTTCTCTTCTTCCTTTCCTTTCTCTAATTGAGCTTCATATTCGTCTTGGAACTTGAGATAGGTAGCAGGAACAATTCCCGATGTACCGTCCTTGTGCTCAATCGTCCACCAATCATGGTTGCTAACATAATCTACCACGAGTACTTGCTCATGTTCCTTTAATTGTGTTTCTTCTTTATCCTGTGGGTCAAAATTATATAAGGCAATTGCCCATTTTGAATCACAAATAGGTGTTGATACATTAGTAGTATCAGCTGATACGGATATTATTGATTCTTCAACATAATTGCTCGGAACAAGACCTATCTCGCCTCCTTTTGTTTCTGCAAGGTACCAGTCTTGATCGTCTTTATCATATAGTGTCATTGTATCATTTTCTTTGAATGTGAGTTCTTCTGATGAATGTGCCTGATAGTCATAAAGTGCTTTTAAGATACAAATTGGTCTGCTCTACAAAAGATAAAATAAGCTTTTTTTCATGGTGGTTCTCTCCTTACATACTTTTTTTATATAGTTTGAAGGAACAAGACCAACAGGACCATCTGCATTTTTAGTTTTAAGTTGTGCTTTATACCAGTCAGAGCTGTCTTTATGAATTATATACAAAGTGTCATCAGTATTAAAGGAAAGTTCTTCATCGTTGTGCGATTGGTAATCGTAAATGGCAATACATATATCAATATACTTCATGAAAATAGTAAGTTTTTCTTCTTAAGAGATATCAGTTAATTAAAAAAGAAATACGGGAAGATGTGAAGGAGTGTAGGTTTTTATGTTTTCAGAAAAGAAAAGAAAAAAAAAAATAGTAATAAAAATAATTAAAAGGAACCCAAATTTAGCATTTTTACTATTTGAATCCAAAAAATTCACTTTTCCAGCTGTGTTACTGTGAACCTGTTCAGCCAATAGAAAGGGAAGCGTAGCTTGTGAAGTAAAAGCCAGGAATGGTAATTTACAGCAAGCTGGTGGATCTGTACTCATTTAGGAATATTTTCATACGCTCAATTAAGCCGAAAATACCTTTCTTCCTTATAATGATAGGCTATAGTATCTTTTTAAATAATTTTGGTAGTCAGAATGATATATTCTTTTTAAATGACAAAGAAAAGGATTTCAAACTGATAATGCATGTCTAGACCAAGGTAGTAAAACAAAGGATATTCATTGTTCCTTAAAGGCTTACAGTACAATTATTTTTATGAGTAACTGATTATTAAGTCACTACAGTGACTATGATTAATTTCAATGGATTATTCTCGATGACAAAGGAAAGAAAAAGAGTATAAAGTTAATGGGCTCCTTTTTAAGATTTATAATAGGACAAACACAGCATGTCTGTATCATTCCTTTTATGCATGCATTGATTTACAAAGACATCTATAATTGAATATGGTTTATGTGGTTTTCTTTATTCTGAACTACTTTGTTTATTATATATAACGGTATGTATTTAATTGATTAAGGGTTTATGATAAATCAGCTATCGCTATACGGATACAACGATTTATACACAAATACATACATTATTAAAGGCTTAATTTTATTTATATTTTAATGTCAAATGCTCTAATTACGCTCAGGATCAGCTAAACGGTGAATTGTCACGTAAGGACCAGGTATAAGGTTACTTGCGCCTATTTTCTATTTAGAAAGCAAATAAAAAAAAAGGGGTTTATATTGAGCTTACCTTGAGGAGTAATTAGAATATATTGTGATGAATTATCACCAGCAGCATTCATCTTTTTTTTAAAAAAAAGCAAATCAATATTTATGTTTTGTATACGAAACTTGTTATACTTACAATCATGTTCATTGTTTGCTTTCTATTCACTGCATCCATAAACACATCAAATTCATCCAGACTAATTAAAAAAGGATTAAAATAATTTAACAAAGCATATATAAAAGGGCTTTACCAAATGATAGGTGAACTAATACTTTGCCACAGAGACAACAGTAAACTGATTTGTGAATATGATTTTTCACCACCAGAAAGTGACCTTGAGTCCTTCTGACGAGTACCTTTACTATATTGGTCCCCAGTAGCAACACGAATATCTAATTTCTTTAACTTGTGATTGAATTTCAATGACCCCTCATCTCCTCTCTTTTGAAGATAATAAGCAAAATAAGTTTTGGCAGCAAGTCCAATATAATCTCTGAATAGTTGCCATCGTTCAATACGCTGGCTAAGCATTTTAGCCAAAGATCTGCACAACTTTTCCATGTGTTCAATCAACGTTTTTGCATCTTTCCATTCTTGCATAGCTTTGATGGCCGCTGATTCAATTTCAGCTACAGAGGCACCAATGTTTTGTACTTTACGTTCAGCCAATTTTTCATAGTAACTAATGTCTTTTTCAATTTCTGCTGGGCGTCGGTTGGTCTCAACTCGATCAGGATAGTCATCAATACTGTCACTAATCCACTGCCTCACAAGCTTTTCACTTTCATTATATTGTGTCTTTCGAGCTTCCAATCGCATCTTGATGTTTTGGTAACTGGTTTTGCATGCATCAACTTCTGCAATGACCTTTTCTTTTTGCCTTTCAAGTTTTTCAATCCTGCGACGATATTCATCTGATAGGTTTTCTCTGGCATCTTCTTTTTTCTTTATTATAGCCATCTTCTTTGCAATCTCTTTAAGCTCAGGCTGAACAGCGTCTCTTTGTCTCTTGATAGATGCAAACTGTTGAGCAAGATTTTTCATTTTTTCTTCAGACTTTCGAATATCGTCTTCGTATATTTGCAGATCGACAGGGTCTTCTTCTTTCATTTCTTCTTCTTTAAGGCTAATCTCATTTTCAAGCTTAAAGATTTCTTGATCAAGTGTGCGAGCAAGTCTATCATTATCATTATAGCGTCTTTTTATTTCGTTGATTTTGCTGTCTACTATTTTAATCTCCGCAGCAATTTCATCATATTCCTTTCTCATTTCGTTTTCTTCTCTCTTTTTTTCTTGAATTTGTTTCTCAATATCATTTTGGAACCTTGGAAACCCTCTATATGTTTGTAACGAGTCCGTTTTCATACCAGATTTACCACCTACTTTATGGCCACTACTAGTAAAGCAAAGATCGATATTACGAGGTCTTTTCATCATCAAACGATCTGCTTCTTCACGATTATCCATCAACAGTGTGCATTCAATCTTGCTGGAAATAATCATTTGGCGTTTTACCCATTCATCTTTAAAAGTCAAAGCACGAAGGGCAGTGAGGTATTGCTCATCAGGCTCACCCGAAGAATAATCAAACATATCATACGGGGCAACCATGATAGGTATATGGTCCATGTGGTTTCTCTTGAGTATTTGAGCAAGTATTTGCTTATCTTGGAAGCATTCAACCACAAAGGCATTCAGTGTCTTTCCCAAATAAGATTCAAGTACATTTGCATATTGCAAATATTTAAGTTGAATTGTTGTACCAAATGGGCCCACAGGTCTTCTTTTCTGCCATCGGGTATCACGACGAATTTCTTCCAAGACTTTTGGCATATTTTCCCCGTAGCCCTTCAAACTATTACCACGCTGGTTTTCCATCTCGCCAATAAGAGTTCGCAAACTTGTGATTTGACGCTTCTTTTGAGCTGCTTCTCTTTCCAAATTGTCCTTTTTCTCTTGAATCAACTTGTTTTCGTCTTTCAATTCTGCCTGGTTTCGATCAATTTGTTTGCGTTTTTCAACCTTATGCTCAATTTTTTCTCGCATTTGATGGATTTCATTTTGAATATCAGTGCGTTTGATTCGACTGTTCGCTTCGAGTTTAGCTGTTTCTGCTGCTAATAATTGCTGATTTTCATCCCTTACTTTCTTTACACGTTTAATATCGCTGTTGATATTATTCAAATCGACCTATAGTAAAATAGATATTTATAAATTTGAACATGACAGTAGATAAAATATGCTGTTTACTGTAAATTCACTAATTTTGCTTTCAAGTTCTTCCTTATTTTTCTCAAGTGCATTCATTTCTTCTTCGTATGGATTGGGGCCATTTTTAAATTCGTCCCATTCTTCTCTTACTTTCAGGATCGATTCGCTCAATTGAGTAACCTTTATCTTCTCAGTTTCATGCTTTTCTTTTGCTTCCAAGAATTGCTTTTCAGCTACTTCAACATCACGCTTGAACGCAGCAGCTTCCTTTTCTTTCAGAATAATCTGTGACCAAACAAGCTCATTGTTCAAGATATCGATCTTACCATCGATTTCCTTCGCTTCTTGAATATCTTGCTGACGTTTTGCAGCTTCATTGGCTCTTTCAAGCAAGGTAGGAAGGACTTGTTTCTTGCGTTCGATCGTTGCTCGTGCTGTCTCGAGACTTTCACGTACACTATCAAAATCGTTTCGAAGCTGTGTCAATTGCGTACCGTGCATAAAGAGCTTATATTTATCTTCAGAAGAACTGTCGCTAAGGAACTTTCTGGCCATGTCCTGAGTTAAGATAACTAAAGGATTATTGACCATAATGTTCATGTGATCCAAAATGGCAACCAAGTCTTCCTTTTTAGTAGAAATAACTTTATTGGAGGAATTCTTGATTTTGTAAGGGCTTGGTCCTTCTCTGTTTAGTTTACGTTCGACAATGATAAAATCAGGAAATATGTCAGGCTTGTAAGCATATTCACCACCGTTAGTAATATGAATAGTGATACTAGCAGTGCTGTCACATAAAAAACTAATTTAGTAATTGTTCTAGTAAGCAATATCATTTTTCTTACTTTGTGCCCTCTTTAATAAGAGATGAAACAGACTTGGCACGGTTTGTAGTACTAGCATTGGCACCAAGAGCAACTGTGAGAGCAGTTAAAATAGCACTCTTGCCACTTCCATTATGTCCAACAACAAAATTTATTTTTGGTCCAAAGTCCACTTTCAAGTATTTATGACACATAAAGTTGACAACTTCAACTCGAGCGATTGTACCGTAAGGCATGACATCCTTTTCTAAAAATTAGATCATATATACAAGAGAAATTAATACTTTTGTTTCTACTTTACCAGATCATTGAAATCTAAACTGTTTTGTTGTTGAATGGATTGAGGTAAGAAGGGTGTATCTGATTCTTCTCTATCCTCTTCGCTGAGAAACTCTTCGTCCTCTTCGTCTTCTTCTTCATTTCTTATTATTCTGCGAGCTTTTTTTACGTGTCCTGAATCAGTTGAAGCCTGTTTCAAAACAGTTAAGGGGTTATTTCTTTGCCTTTTGTTTTAAGCGTGTTTTTCTTTTTATATTTACACTAGCAGATACGGATTCTTCCTCCTCACTCAACCGTCGTTTTAATGAAGGCAGCATTTGTCAAAGCGTAGTAAAAAAGGAAAGAAAAAAAAAATATAAAATATAAAAAGTCGGACTTCTTTTCATAAATGTCAAAACAACTTGTTCCGATTACAAAAAAAGAACAATTAAACTCTGAGTAATTTCATTGTCTTTTTGCTGACGTCGATTGTATATATATAAAAACCGACATTATATCAACGGAAGTTTTTGATTGAATCTGAAATAATGAAGAAGAGTGATGCATGTTTAGCGTTTCATCAAATATTGTTTCTCAAACAAGTTGCAGAAGTTAACGTCTCTTGCTGTCTTTTAAGCATAGTTTCACAAGGCACCATTGTGACAATCAACTTAAAATGAATGATGGTAAGGAAACAAGTTGGTAAATAATACCAACGTTATTAAATAACATTTTAATACTGGAAAAATATTGATTGGTGATACTGCTAAAAAAATTTGCAGCAGAAGCAACACTGCGGTCAAGAAATGTTTTAGTTATATTATGATAGATCCAGTGGTTATAGGCTGTATATCTTCCGCTTTACTACATTATATGCAAGATAAGCAGTACTTTTGAGCCAAATATCTTTACAACCATTAGGCGATCTCTCATCTGGTGCATGTATTAGAAATGCATAACCCTTTGATCAGTTTACTAATCTTGTTTGATAGCAGGAATCAACAACTTTAGTATGTAAGTATTTTTAAATTCAATTCCTGACAATATTGCTTATAAAGTAGATGCAGCCTGCGACGATTATTCTTTTATGATTATTTCTTTATTTCAATCAATCAAACATATAGTTCATTGTTTCCGACAGTTTAATGCCATCTCAGCTCTTTCGTATTTCAAGCAGAGGAGCTATCTTGATAGGCATTACACTTGATTTTTCGGATATGAACTTAGGAAATTTGACAGCACCGATACTCCTGGAATTATTTATAAAGATTTCCATAGCTATACAAATTGGTTTATCTGTATATACAAAATTACCAACAGTTGTTAAATTAAGATACAAATAAGCAATTAGCACCATAACTGCAGTACCCATACTGTAAAAAAACGCTGTCATGCAATAGCCACACTCTATTAGCTATAGATTATTCCCAGCATTTAACACAACTGCAATAATATCTAACATGTTGTATGATACTGTTCTATTTGACATGTAAAGTGAATGTGCCTCAAACTTAAAAAAGAGAAGATTATGCGCTTGGTAATACAATGCTGCTTATTTTTTCTAACCGGCTTGTCCTACAGTAAGCAGATAACAATAATCATTTTAAATTCTATTGTAAAGGAAAGAAATATTCGGATGCTCACTATAATTTTTTAATTTTTTACTTTTTAATATTTATTCCGTTTATTCAACTGGGTATATTTCGAAGCCTGTCCTATTTATCGCCATGGCTCTTCTTTTTTTTTTAGCTGTATATGATTGCCCTTTTACTTACAATATAGTACAGTTAACATGTTAAAAAAGATGTGTTGTATATATTTTAAGACTTGTTGTTCATGAGTAGTGCTATATACAGAAATAATCCGGTCATCACTAACTTCAAATGTAGTAAAACAATATTTTTGATTAAAAAAAAGATCTGATACTTCAAAAGACAGATTAAACCATAAATTTTCTTTACTATAAAATATTTATTGAAGTATAGAATATTATATTTTTTTTCAAGTAAAGAAAAAGAAAACCAACTACATATAATAACAGTTATATTAAATTAAAATGTATAAATTTAAAAAAATTGTTGAGCTACAACAATAGCTGCCAAACCAACAGCAACCATGGTCTGGCCAGCACTGGCTTCCTTTGAGGCAGAAGAAGTAGAATGAGAGGCACTAGCACTAGGTGAGGCTTGAGTATTAGAAGTTCCAGAAGAAGCAGCAGGAGTGGAGGCAGAGCCAATAGTACTACCGCTGTTGGAAACAGAAGGAGCAGAGCTAGCGGCAGACGAAACAGAAGCAGAAGAAGGAGAGGAAGAAGAAACGGCAGAAGAAGAAGAAACAGCAGATGCAGAAGCGGAGGAAGCAGAAGCAGAGGAAGCAGAAGCAGAAGAGGAAGCAGAAGTACCACTGGTGGCGTTTTGAGAGGGAAGAGATCCACCAGATCCACCCTCAATGTTGAAAGCACCAGTAAAGGCAATGTCAGGAGAAGTTCCAAATTCAAAGGCATCTATATAACGTGTCATTAAAATCATCTTCTATATCTTGGACAGAAACTTACAGTCGCTGCCAGAGGGAAGACCTTCAGGGATCTTCCAAGTGTATTGCAAGTCAGCAGCGTTTACATTGGTAGCAATCGTCATCACAGGTTGAAGGCCAGTAGGTGGGCCTTTAGCCAAAACAATTTGAGAAATGGTAGGTACACTAGGATTAACCCAGGAGATAATTGCCTCAGTTCCAACCTTATAATGAGTGTTGGCTAATGGGGATGTGATAGAGACAATGGGTTTTTGAGCAGAAACGATGGATGCAAGATAGGCAGCTGAGATAAAGAGAGTAGGAAACTTCATGGTCTATTAAAAAGAATCTATGAAAAAAAAAAGTATTTGTCTTTCTTGAAATCTAATCAGATGTATTGCTTATATATTCGCTGTAACTTAAGGAGTCAAAAAGGGAAAAGAAGGAAAGTTACAGATCTTCAATTGAAGTAGTTTCTTTTTTTGTACCAAATTTTAGGAGAATTGCAAAGAAAATCTGTATAACTATTTTTCTCCTTCTCTTATGTCTCCTCGTAATAGCTGTTCTCCTAAAGACGAACCCCTATAAACAGTTTGATTCAAAGTCTTCTTTTCTCTCCCTTTCTTTCTTTTCTTTTCTCTCTTCTAAGTTGTTTAATCCATTAAGCAACTCTCCCTCTTTAAGCTCCTTAAAGAACAACCTTTTGAGCGGTTACTATGCTCTTGAAACACGGATTAAGGACAGTTTACTCCTTATAAGTTTAAAATACAAAAAAATTCTTTATTTTCCATTATTACTATGTAAATGTTAATATTATATACAAAAAGAGGGATATCTGTATGTATAGTTTTTTTTTGTTGTTGTTTTTTTTTTTTTTTCTTTTTTTTTTTTTCTTTTTTTTTTTTTTCTTTACACAAGAGACATATATACATTTTATAATCGTTGACAATAACTGGCAGGTACCCAACCTGATAGGTTTCCATTTTTGCATGTTCCATACCACCAGTCGTCATCAATGTATTCTTTATCTTGATGAATTGTCAAAATATCCCCTCTTCTTACATTCAGCTTATCTTGTTCATAAGGTAAATAATCATACAACACAGTGCATTCAAAATCATTTGCATAGCTCCCTCTCATTGTCGGCATTGATTGAGAGGAAAGTCTGTAGACATGACTTGATGCTATAAATAATAAATGGTTAAAAAAAGTCCTCTTTCTTACAAATCATTTTACCGTCCATCGAAGCTAATGAACTTGAAGAGGTAAATGATCCTTGATGTGCTAAAGATGAGATGTTTGCTCTTGCTGAAGTGTATCTTTCCGGATATAATATGTCAATTTGCTGAATAGTAGCTTGTAGCCTATCAAGTTTCTGCATTTCTCTTTCCACAATTTCACCGTAGCCTAAGGCAGCTTCGGCACCCAAATGTTGCTCAACTAGCTTTGTCCACTCTCTCTGCATGAGATGAAAGAATTTTATTTGAACATGAGCCAGACCACTGATGAGAATATCAAAGTATTTTGACGTTAAATCAAAAAATTTCGGCAATTCATCCACAAGTTGTGCATTGATATAGACATAAGTATCTGCTGATTCTTGAAGTGTTTTGTCTGGGATATCTCCCTTTGATTTCATATCACGCACTCGATCATAATCTATCATTTTGAGCGATCGTTTATGAATTACTTGGGCCGGATTTTCAAAGACTTTGAGGAAGTCATCAATTCGACTGTACACAAATCCACGTACATCATTATCCTAAGTTAAAGTATAAATAAAAATGAAGCCTCTCTTATTACGGTCTTACTAGTTCTCTAGACAGGGAAGTTGACAAATAAGATGCCATTTTAGTGAAGTCTTCAATACTCGACATGCTTTTCACTCGAACACCTCCCCAAGAATTGTAGAGTGTTTCGTAACTACAGGCCAGCTGATGAAGATTTTCAAATAGAATCTTTACATGTCTAACCCAACCTTGAACATCTCTGGCTAATTGTCGAACATTTTCTTGTTGTTCTTCAAATTTTGCATGTAGTGCTTCAAATAAAAGATCATGGGTTGGTTCTACAGCAAATCCAGTAGCTTGCTTCAGGCGTTGTGCCTGTCGCGTAAACTTTTTGTTGATACCATGTCTATTGGTAAAAAAAAAAAGAATGTAAGAATTTCATTAAAATATAAAAAGTTATCCAATTTACACAACCTAAACAAAAGCAAGTTAAAAAAATATAAGAATAAAAATGGCTTTTGTTTGTTTTCTTTACACTGATTTCTGTTTTCTTTTTTTCTCCAATGATCTTTTCTACAATGTCCTTTCGCCTTTTTATTTCATTAATATTTTCTGCTACGTCTTCAATCTCTTTAAGAGCCGAAGCAAGATCATCATGATCCAAGTGTTCAGGTGAGGTGAGAGCCAATATTTCTCTTAATAATAAAGGATACTTGAGTACTCTTTGGACAGGTTTAATCAATAAACTACCCAAATCCCAGCTCGTCGTCTTTCCCTGAATCTGCTCTTGACATTTCTGTATGTTTTTTCCATTAGCTAAAAACAAATTCTACTTTATGTATCTCTTACGGATAAAAAGGTTTGTGTTTCTACTTGCAATTTTAGTTCTTGTAATTTTAACACAGCATCCTCGTGCTTTTTACAATATTCGCTATAAATATGATCTATAGCACGCATCTAAATGGTATTCTCTTAATAAATTCTTTATCTTCTTTCTTCCTTGTTAAACTTACCGATTCCCTAAAAGCTGTTCCTATTGAGTCCTGCTCACATGAATGCTCTAAAAGGGCAACAAAAGATTTCTCAAACTCGACAATATCCAATAGATTACTAAATAAATGCCGTACGTCTGATTTTGGTAAACATAAAAGTGCTTGCTCATAATAAATATCCCTTAATAACAGCATATCCTTTTGATAATTCCGCTCTGTCTCTAATAGCTCTGTCATAACATTTTTCCGTTTAGATCCTGTGAGTTGAGGTGATACGGTGATGTCTAATGTTTCAGGTGGTCTTCGTATCGAGTTTCTTAATGTCTCTTGCTGTTGTTGATGGTTGTTATTTGTATTGTTGAACCAGTTGCTGATCATGTTTGTATGCCATCCTCTTTTAAAGGAGTTTTGTGAACTTGTAGTAGAACTTGTACTGACAATGCTGCTGTTCCCTGTCTCTGTTCGAGGAATTACTGAAGGTGCCTCTCTCTCTCGAAGTCGAAACTCGTCTGCTTTCAATTTCGGTTTCACGGGTAAAGAAGGTGGGCCGGTTCTAGCAGGCATAATGACTTTTTCAGGTAATGTTGGTCCTGTCTTACTAGGTTTTAAAGGTATTGGTGGTCGATAGATTATCTGCCGGAAAGTAAGTTTTTGTTTCTCTCGGAGAGTTTTCTTAAGTTTACCTTAGGTTGTATGGGTATATTTGATTCATTTTGAAATTTTGCACGGATGTCATTAAACGTGAGTGAAGCTTCATCAATTTTTTTTTCCCGTAAAGACGGAGGTTTTGATGGTAAAGTAGGTTTATCAAGATGAGTCGTCTCAAATGCACGCGAAAGTCTATTGATACTTTGACGTGATTGTTGTCGACGTTTTGTTTCTAATATTCTTGAGAAAGCATCATTGTCATCCATAGTTTATGTTTATTACAAAAAAGGGAAAGTAATACTAATAATAATAAAATGATTTTAAGTAAAAAAAAAAAAAATAGTTCCCACACAAACATGTATAAAAATCAAAATTGGTTAAAATAGAAAGCTGTATATGGGATATCTTATTCTATATTTTAATAAACAATTGACCTTTAGACAATTTCATACGTAATATAAACATAATGATGGCTGAAGCCATTGTCACAGAACCTGCAAACTGAATAGCGGCTGTCCAGTCATAAGCATCATACAACCGTCCAATGATGGGTGTACCAAGCAAATTACCAAATACGGTTACCATGTAAGCCATACCAAGCCCACGTTGAATATTTTCTACACCAACAATATCTGCTGTCGTCACTGGTAACAAAGAAACAAACCCACCTGCTGTTAAGCCATACAGGACACAATAGGCAGCAAAAGCACCATAGCTGGTAGACAGTTGCCAAATAATCATAGTAAACACACCTGCAAATAAAGCATTAGATTTACACCAAAAACAATACATGATTTACCAGCTAAAAATGTACAAGCAAACATTGTATTAAATCTTCCTAAATGATCAGCAAGGTATCCCAAGCTTATACGACAAAGGGCATTCATAGCTGACATGACAGAGATCATGGCTGCTCCAGTATCAGCGTTCAAACCAAGACGATCAACAAATTGAGGTGCCAAAAAAAAGGGAGCAACATATCCAAAAGGCACAAAAAAACTAAACCCAAGGAGCAATGCAAATTTACGATCCAGGAGACTCATATCAATAAGGTGATACCATTTATTGTTATTTCCTGGTACAGGTGGGGGCCGATAGCGCGATGTGGCAAGACCAGTAGAGATACAAAGCAACACAAAGCCAAATGCTCCCTGCACGCGTAGCGAATTTCGATAACCAATATGTGAAATCAAGCTTTGGGTCATGGGAGAGAGGCAAACGCCACCAATGCCGGATCCACTGACAGCCAAACCGGTTGCCAGTGCTCTTTTGGTAGTAAACCACTGTGAAGGTAAGGTGACAGAAGGAGAAAAGACAAAGGCTGCTCCCAGGCCAAATAAAATACCCTGGGATAAATAGGTATGCCATAGTTCAGTAGCAAAACTGGCCAAGATCAAACCGAGCGGTGACACAATTGTTCCAATTGCCATTGTTCCTCGGAATCCAATTTTTTGAATGACTGGGGTAATAAAGAGGCCCAAGGCCAATAGTAGCGCGCTTGAGGATGTACCCACAAAAGCAATTTTAAATAAATTTGTGCGACCTGCGTACACCTCGTTTACATATCTAGCAGAAATATGCGTATGTTTGTGTTTAGCTTGAATCGATTGCCTTCTTCTCGTCCTCTCTCTCTGCAACTTACAACTTTTGATAATTTCCCCAGGCAAACACAGTCCCAAAAACAAAGAAATTGACGAGAAAGCAAGATATTACAGAGAGCCATCCGGGATTTCGTATACCTTCTGTATGATATGGTTGATGCTTAAATATCTCTTGTTCAGTACCTTCCTTGGTCAAATCGTCACTTTGATTTGTTTTTGTCCTCGATATTGTATGTACAATTTCTTCGAGACTTCCCAGAGCTGGAAAGGGCGCATACTCTAATACAGACGAATAATGCTCTTCCTCTACCAATTGAACAGTTTTTTCATCACTGTTTGTGGATGAACCTATTTTGCATTCCTCGTCAAGGATCATTTTAATGAAATAATAAAAATAAAAGCAAAAAAAAAAAAGCAGGAAAAGATCAGAAAAAGATCAGAAAAAAGGGAATAGTTTAGTTGTGTACTGTGTCACCTGGATCAGGGCGAGTAAGAGTTTAGGGTAAAAGTTGACGCAGAAATAAAAGGATCAATTTTCACATTGGCAATACTAATAATAGCTTCTTGTAATTAAATAAAGACAACCTGAATTACTCATATGTAATCTGCCAACTGTAACCCATTTAATTGCAAATTTTGGAATCCATTCGTCGGGAAATTCGCTTGTTGCATTTATTTTAAATTCGGAAGTTTTATACATTGTGATTGGAATCAAACGCTTTTGTGTAGATTCCTCTTAATTTAGTTGATATGGGTATACGGATAATGAAGCTTTGCCAAGAAAGATCATTATTTACCATAAAGAGTACACTATCCTCAGTGAATTATTTCATTTTTTAAAAGAAATAGATATGTTATTTAAATGAACAGCAAGGGAACATTGAGTTCTCAGGTTCTAAATGTATGGATGTGGAGATTTTGTAAGCTTTTTATAATTCATTTGTATAATTGTTTCCATGCTATTAAACAACCTGCATATACCTGGTAAAATGATTTTCGTATAAAATCTGGCAAAAGCAAGCAAAAATGATTGGACTGGTAAAACAAACCCAGTTACCAGAAAAGATCAACCATGCTATACCGGGATGACTTTTACCTTTTATAGCAAATCTCATATTTCCTGTAAAACGACATCATTTTCTTAGTACTAGATTTTTATATAAACCTCTAGAAAGTTTTAGTAATATACAGCAACATATACATATATACGTCTATAATATCATCTTAATATAAGTCTCGATTAAAACTATTTCCAGTCAATCAATTGGTACTTAATAAATGATACTTCCTACTTGTTAAATTTTTCATTTCCTGGGAGTAACCTTTTAGCATATCTATTGTCGCATGTGAATGCATATTTTTCCTGAAAAGTTTAAGAATTCCATAGCATCTATTGAAAGTGCTAATGAGTTAAACTTGTTTTTTTTTTTTTTTTTTTTTTTTTTGAAACAAAACAAGTTTCGAAATTGAATATTGATGATAAATGTATGACTCGAAAATTAAAAAACCAGTCAATACACAATTTTAAAACGAATTTACAAATAGGGTTAAACATAAAAAATCCCAAGAGGTATAAAGATATACGCTTGTAGAAGTTTGAATACGGAAAACTGTAGAAAGGTATATATGGCACAGCCAGCTGCTCTATCTGTTGCAAATATATCAACTCACTGAAAAGCTCCCTGTTTGATTATCCTCAGAAGCAAGTAATTTAGTAACGCATCACCATTGAATCTCTCTGATCCACAATGGAAGCCTTTGACATACTTCGTGCTTTCTAAACTTCTATTTTTTCCTTGTCAATTGTTGACAATGATTAGATGTGTCGGCCAAATAGCACCCATTTTTACACTCGCTTGCATTTGGAAAGGTGTTTTCAACATCTAGCCTTTCTCGGCCACCCATATGCTTTCCTGTGTCTGTTATAATATCAACCAGTATATTGTTGAAGAAGATCTTTCTCAAGATCCCTTAGTATTGTTCTTTTTTTCTTTACTTATTTTTCTTAGAGCCTGTAAAAGTAGTAAATTCTTGTTAAATGAGTAGAATCAAAAATTAAGGTTTACTATGATATTCATTATAATAATATTAATTCAATCTTTTTATTGCAGCTGCTCCATACACAATATTTGTACTGCTATTAAAATTGAAAATATATCAAAATTAATTTCTATTTTCGGCACAAGTGAAATGTGAAAAATAGCCACAAGATATTAAATACATGTCAGCTTTAACTATTAGAAACAGTTAGTATTTAGTTATGTGTAAGAAATAAGTTTTTTCTAAACACCTTAATTAATGTAGATTATGCAAATCTGGTTAACATAATACTGTTTATTAAAAAGTGATAGTCATTGATGTGCGATTTGTGAAAAGATGCCTTTAATAAATTTTATTGATAACATGAGAAACAGAAAAACAACATACAGAGTATAATAAAGAGACAGAATATGTCATAAGTAAGAAGTAGTTTATTCGTCGTCTTCTTCTTCTTCTTCTTCTTCCTCTTCCTCCTCTTCCTCCTCCTCCTCTTCTTCTTCCTCTTCCTCTTCCTCTTCTTCCTCCTCTTCTTCTTCCTCTTCTTCCATATTGCCGTCGTTACTTGATTGATCCCCGGGTGCTTCTTCGGGAGAGGAGGCAGGATCAATAGGGGCGTCTTGACGGCGAGCCAATGTAGAACCAGATTCTTCATCGTCAGAATCATCAGAATCAACGTCAGAGTCATCAGAGTCATCAGAGTCATCAGAGTCATCGGAGTCATCAGCGACGCCTGGAGCGTTATCCAAAGTAGTTTCAACTTTGTCTTCTGCTTTGCTTACGATATCAGAATCATCAGTAGATTTATCTTGATCTTTTTGAGAGCGGCGACGAGCCAAAGTAGAGGAATCGGTATTTTGAGATCCATCACCTTCTTCTTCTTCCTCTTCTTCCTCCTCTTCCTCCTCTTCCTCTTCCTCCTCCTCCTCTTCTTCTTCCTCTTCCTCTTCCTCTTCACCTTCTTCAGAGGGAGCACGACGATAAATAGCAGAGGCGAAGCGCTTCTTAGTGACCGATTCTAAAGCACGGCGTTGTACATCAGCATCTTGAGTAGTACCAATAATATCATTTTGAGAATAAGAAATGTCATTAGATTGAACACCTTCTTCGGGCAAAGCACGAGCACTAATAGAGAAGATGAAAGTAGTAGCAATCAAACCAAGAGTAAGGATATTGTAACGCATTTTTAATTTGTAAATGAGTGTATGTTTTCTTATGTAGAGCGATTAAAAGAAAACAACTGCTTTATATAAATATGTTTCATAAACAAAGAAGGAGAAAGGGGAGGTACAAAAGGGAGAGAATCTTATGTTTCCCATCGTGCCCCCTTCTTTTGTTTCTTCTCCTATCAACAGTATGTACCAAACAAAGAAACAGAATGTGTCTAATTTCCGTCTCTTTTTTTATAGCAATTACATTAGTTTATTGATATATGTTTATAAACAGATGGTTTTAATTATTAGTTTGTTTATAGTGGGTATAGTGAATATAAGCTTAATGAAAAAAACATGTGAATTTAGTCAAAAGAATGCACCACCACAGACCGAAGCATGTCAGTTGCTTAATTACTTTAAATGGTAATTTTATATAGTGTTTTTCTCATTTACCTCCTAATTTAACTGGCTAAAATAATGTTTTATTTTAGGAGATTTTCTCTCTCTTCTTCTCCATTTGTCAATCAAACATATCAAGTTCTTTTTACGCCGAAATAAAGTAAAAATTGATAATTATTCTTAGTATTAGCTTTTTCATTGTTCAGCATTTACTCCCCTTTGTAGTCACTATGTGCTTTAACTCTCCCCTTTTTTTTAATAATGTTTCAGTATCACTTAAAATAAACTTGGAAGGAGAGAGAAAGAAGATTGCGGCAAAACAAAGGCTCCTTATTAAATAGCTTCTTTTCTTTAATAGAGTCTTCGATATTCATTGTTTTATACTATAAAAGTGTAATATATGAAAAAAGAATATTGCATGGCATTTATTATTATGATAAGCTTTATTCTTATGCTAATTTTCAAATTATATACAGTGAATTCATAAGACAATGTTATCTTTCCCTTTGATACATGATAGCAATAAACTTTTTTATATAAGCAGTTTATATTTAAAACAGAATAAATTACTAACAAGAGCCGCAGCATGTTGCAATGAATTTACTTTTTAGAAAAAAAAAAAGGCTTCCGCAGCTCTTTTTCATTTATTTATAAAAAAAATACTTTAAGATAGTTTATTGAAACTTGGAATAGATATAATAAAATGACAGATATAGTATCGTACAAAAGAAATAGTTCAATATCCTCACTATCTTCATCATCCGAACAAGATGAAGACGTTTTGTCCACTAGCACAGACGAATCAGAAAATAGACATCAAATGGAAGATGCGATTTTGTACAAAATCACAAATCAGCTTGATTCTGCTTATTTGCCAGGTATTCTAACTATCATACAACACGTGGCGGATGAAGAAGATGAAGTCGAAATTGATCTTAGAAAGCTTGATAGAGAACAGTTGGAAAGCATCCTATTTTATGTAAACGCGTGCATACAACAGGAGACACCACAGGGACGGAAAAAGTTGTCCTTAACGCCTCCTATTGAAAAACTGCAAAAAAGATGGAAAGAGAAACAAACAAACAAAAAACAGAAAGAGAAACAAAAAACAAAAAAGTTACACAGACGAAGACTACTAGAGGATATGCTCCATCCTTTGAATGGATCAGATACGAATAGTAGTAGTGATGGTGAATGCAACATCATTATATTTAAAAGTGAACAATCTGATTCTGCTTTCATAGAGAATCAGACCATAGTTCATGAACAATCTCAGCAAGACTCAAATTCGGACAAATTTGATTCTGTTATTGAAGAGGATAGCGGTGGAGAAATGATTGATATTATGTTGTAAGTTTGATTTGTAATATATCATGTAAAAACTCTTTTCTTATCATCCTGTGGGAGTATAATACAGTAATATTTGAATAAAGAAATGTTGTACATGCCCCACCTCCTTTTTTAATATTATAAGATTTATATAAACACACATGATTGAAAAGGATTTTTCATCTATAGTTTATTGTAATGTTAAAACATAGAATAATTAATTGTATAAAAAGGAGGTAATATTCTGTCTAATAACAAGACCATGTAAACACGAAATAGGTTTATACAAGTCCAATCGAGATGGCTTTTCTTAATCGTTCAATGGCTTCTTGTAATGTATGAATATCATAATGAGAAAAAGATAATCGAATATCACAATCTGCGGGCTTTTTAACGTTAAAAAGCTCACCATCGCCTACACCAACTTGTAGATCATTTTCCTTGATAATTTTTATGAGCTTTTTAGTAGTAAATGGAAGGGTAAGCCAAATAAAATATCCTCCTTTTGGTTTAAAGGAAACACTACAACCCAATGGAATTAAATATTTCTGAATGGGATCCCAAAGACCTGCATTAAGCCGAACACTCAATTCTTTTCTCAAGAATTGAATATGATGTTCTATTACATTATCCTTCAATATACCATTTACTATCTGACTTGCTGTATCAGCAAAGAAAAAAAAAATGAAAATTAAGTCCAATAAATAGGCATTTTCATGTTTTCTTACATAAATAAGCAGGGGAACCACCAGATATGAAGGATCCACTAAAGAGCGTATCAATTTCATTAATATAATAATGCATGATATATAGCAAGGCTAAGTATAAGTTTACCAATCACCCAATTGATTAATGATATCTTCATGCGTCTCAACCCAGCCAACTCTTGCTCCCGGTGCCAACAACTTTGAAAATGTCCCATTGCTGATCACCACATGTTTTCCTTCTTGATCTTCCAAATCGTAGGCAACCAATCGCTTGGGTACAGGCCCTTCATATGTCAATATGTCATACACATCATCGCATATTACTAGCATGTTATATTTTTTCCCCAGTTTTACAAGCCTCTTTCGCTTTTCCTCTGATAAGACAGATCCGGTGGGGTTTGCATGGGTGGGCACACAATAGAGAACAGAGTCAAATATCATAGGATCCCTATCTCTGCCCCCAGCCTGTTCTCGATACTCTTGCTTAAGGTGCCCTTCCAAAACATCAATGTCTATACCGTCCGCACAATCAGGAACACTCACAAACTGCTCACGACGATATCCAAGATCAAAAAAGATGTCAAAGACGAGAAAATAAGTTGGATCTTGCAAATAAACGTGCCTAGTCCGAGTTTGAGGCCTTGTTAGGATGGATATGGTATGCTGAAGTGATAGCGAAGCACCTGGTGTTACACACAAGTGTTTGCTGTTTGCAGGGCTTGAGTATATGCTTTTTATTTTAATGTTTGTAACACAGACCTTGATACAGGAGCATTATATTCTTTTGTTAGAAATTTAGCCAAATTCTCAAGGAACTCAGGATGACCTCGTTCTGGCCCATACTTTAAATTCATTGTTTATTCTAATTCTTTTTGTGTGAAAAATAAATTTCATTGTCATACCTGCAAAATGTCTTTAGCAGCGTTAGGTTCACTAAAAACCTTCTGTGAAGCTTTTCTAAAGAGTTCAGTAGGTAATAAGTCTAAAGAAGGTTGACCACGATTCAAATTGATAAAATTGATATACATTTTTTTGTCTTATGAAATAAAAGGAAAAAAAAAAAAAAAAAAAAGAAAAAACTGCTGTGTTTCTGGATGAAATTTCTATATTGAGGAGATGGTGACGTTGTGACTTGAGTAGTGTAACATGAAGATAATCTTTTTATTAAGCTTGATTGCTAAAGGATAAAATTACTTTAACTCTGTCATTCATATACTTTCATTAGACATATTTTAGAAACTTTAGTCATTGATATATCATCTTCATTTAAACGCTATAATGTACTCGGCATCTGCAACGTCATTATTTTGTATAACAATGTTTTGTGGGATCTCTTCAGGTATTTGATTTGATTGCTATGTAAATCGTCGATATTCATAAGGGCAAAAACAGTACTAGAAACATCAATTGATACATATGAGAAAGTAGATGAATTAGAAACAACATGGCCAAAAAAAAAAAAAAAAAAAAAAAAAAAAAACAAGTTGCTAACCAAAAAATAGCAGGAATTAACACCCCTACAACTTGTATGTGCTGCTGGTTTACTTGTGATGCTCCAAATACAAAACCAGCATTTGTCTTGATAAGCTATGTACTAGACACAAACTCATTCATTTTCTTATGAGCAAGAAATACATGAAGGGGAATTATTTGGAAACCATTTTTTGCTTGTTGATAGTAGGATTTGGATAGTTTATAATTTATAAAACTGACATCAGTCTGAAATTCATTTAATGGTATCAAATGTTTTTAATAATTTTTTCGCAAAATACAATCTTGAAGCTCTTCATCGAGATATGCTTTATGTATGTATAAGGCTATAATCTGTTTTAAATAAATACTAGTTTTAAAAAGAAGAGCTGTAGTAACATAAAACCATATTCTCACTTTGGTTGTCCAAATCAATCAGCTTTTTAAAAGCAGTAAAACATAATTTTTCAATTTTGATCAAATTACAGTAATTTGCAGGAAAATAAAGTATGAAAAAGGGCCAAGAGGAAAAGAGTTAAAACAGTTTTCAAATCACCCCCTTAATAAGTTGGAAATTTTATAAACAGAACGACATCCAATAAAATTATATAGTACAAGTGCCATTTTTTTTATACTTTATACCTGACAAATAGCGATGCACTTTAACGATAAATGAGATAGATAACATAACATCGCTTGTGTTGTGTTATGGAATTATAGGGGAATTCTAGAGACAATACTTTTGGAGATTCTACATGCTAGAATTCGTCATAATACTAGTTTAGATTGACAACAAAGAATGAAAGCCAAAAAAAAAAAGGTTATGTTATGAGTAATGAGGATAAATACATTTACTTTCAGCCCAAACAGCAATTTATAAAAAAGGTTTACTAGTTTTCATTTTTACCTGGTTGACATAAGCAATCGTAAAATAACCTTATAATTAATACAAGATAAAGCCTGGTGTTTACAAATAACATGTTCTGTTCCAAACATATTTAACAAAGTTGTTTTCTTTCTTTTCGTGACCTTGAAGTGCTTGGTCTTGGTTCGTCATCTCCACCAGCTGGCCGCTTTGTTGTAGGAGTCTCTCTGAAAGAAGGTGCTATATTTTTGGAGCTTCTTCAAGACTATACGTGAATCTCTGAGCTTTCTTCTTGAAAAGAGACATTCTAAAAAACATGTTTTTTTTTTTTTTTGTTTTTTTTTGTTTTTTTTGTTTTTCAGAGCATATAAGTCAGATTTGAGAAGCTTTCAAAATGACATACAAGTTACAAAACACTTGGATATGGAAATTCTTGGTAGCGTTTAGAGTATAGTAAAACAAGAAAAAAAGGAAAAGCTGAATAATGAGAAATACTTGTAAATGATAGATTCAAAAGGGAGTTTCTGATCAGAAACGCAACGCAGGAAAAGTTGATAGAGATAGTAAACCGATAAAGCAAATGAGTCAGATTCAAGATATCTTACAGCTAAAAACAGTCGTGTTTTTTTCAATTAAAGGAATAATAGATCTAAGAAATAAAAGAAAGAATAATGAATTTTTTGAGATGTCGGTCACGTCGTTATTCTGAATAAAATGAATACAAGTTTTCATGCAAAACCCAATCTGCACCAACTACTACGTAGCTTCTTGACGACATGCAGCACTTTTTAGATGTAAACTTCCTATGATGTACTACTTCGTACAGCTTTATTCTGTAGATAAATCCATTTACAACTAATTCAGTGCATTATCTAGTAAGGGCTAGAATGCTAGGAGCCCACAAGTAACACTGTATCATAGCTAAAGTTGTAGTGATTACCTAAGCGCTACGTAAATCTAATCGCCACAAACAAACACAATAGAAAAAAGGCACTTTAAGAAGCACGCTATCATTTTTAAATATCCAGGTACATCAACGACGGTCTTTTAAGTCCTTCTATTGAATTATACTGAATGTCAAGAAGGCATCTCACTACCAGCCCAATACACTCTAGCAAGGAATAATTAACACGTTTACTTCAGCATAAGATCAAGATAATGTAATATTTACAATTAGAAAACATGTAAATACCCTGCCATCGTGCAAGCTCAAAGAGGGCATACCTAGATTTTGAATAAAGAAGCTTATCAAGGTACTTTATTCAGCATTACTTAATATTCATATTTTAAAGTTAGGGTTTTGTAACCTTTGCAAAAGTTATACTAAAGTTATTATTGATATAATTCTTAATCAGAGACTATGATTTATTCCTCTTTTGTAAGCTTCGATAACTCTTAGCTATAAAGATAATCTTTGTTAAATGCATGCGTATAATGATAATAGTATTAACCAAATCATCACAAGCAGAAGTGCCTTCATTGTTCTTTCTTAACTTGTGAACTCAAATGACTTCACCATCACTGAATTTTTGAACATTATGCGGTTGCTAAGAGTGTTTATATTGAGTGATGACAAGTTGGAATATTTGCCTTCCATTTATCTTGCTTCCTTGAGTAAGTTTTAGTACTATTGACTGGACGACTGCCCATGCTTTGAGAAATAATCGTCTGGTTACTATATTGCATAGCAGCATTGCTGTCTATCATGCATTGCAGAGTTGGATTGACAAATGTTGTCCTTTGGCTGCTTGATTGTTCGTCGTTGTTCATCATTTTATAGAATAAAAAAAAATAAGGTATGCGCTAAAAAAAAGTCTGGAAAACGCACACTTGTATACTTTTACCTCTTCTAATAAACTAGTTTAAGCACTTTGAACTCAATAACTATTGGTCAGAATGAGTAGCCTTTGTTGATGGCTTCGTTGACTTTGCCTTATCTCTTTAAATCATGTTAACCTTTTAGGTGTTTGAATCTGTCCTTGGATAATTACTCTCCACTAACAGAAGCTCGATTTTTGATAAGTCAATATGAGGACCTGTTACGATGAGACCCGACAGGTGGATACTGTGAGGGTATTTTTTCAAGAATAGCAGTGTCTCCGACGCGGTCCCCTCATTTTTTTGGGGGGAAGGGACGGATGGTGAAATACTTTGTTTCTGGAAAATTTTAAATCCCGCTTTCCTGCTGATACTTTAACGCTTTCATTTGAATGATATATTTGTAATAAATTACTTTATTATTAATTCAATAGTAAACAAAAAACATTTCAATAATTAAATCTGATTATCTGCGACTAACTTGCACATTTGGTTGATAGAAAGCTTGTCAGAAACTCTTCTGAATTCAAGAAATTGTGCAGCTTCTTCACAGCTTATACCTCTTTCATTTGACAGCGACTCTATTTTCTTGTACAGTGGAAGACGTCTAGTAAAGAACCTAGACTCGGTTCTGTTGTCTACTTTGCGCCAATCTGCACCGTACTGCTCTTCCATAGACTTGATAGATGGCTTTCCAGCAAGACCAACAGAGTATTCTCGCCATACATCTGTCACGCTTATCAAACTTCTACTCATTTTGAATGATGGTAGACCTCTTGAGTTAGCAGCACTTGGGGAAGGAATAGATGACAGCGGAACAGAAGAGGAAGGAAGGATGGTTGATGTTTGTTGAATTTGTGTATTCTCATCACCTTGTCTTAGCATGTTTGAGATTTGCAAAAAAGAATCAGCGAGCATGGTTCGGTTTTCTGCTTCCAATTGCTTGACTGCATTCAAAGTAAGTTGATTCTGAGATTGGACTATGTTCAGCATAGCATTCATTGAGTCAAACCCTGTCTTCATAGCTGCTGCGACTTCAGGTAACAAAACTTCCAGATGTTGGCTCATTTTGAACTTCTCATCGTTGGCAGCGATTGCAGATGAAAGACGCTCTTCATAGTCTTTGTAAATATCAGTATCAAAGATGCTGTGGGACCAAATAAAGCTTCCGGGGTATTTTCCCTTCAACACCACTGAGTCCTAAGATAAAAATAATTAGATATCGTAAGCATTATGACTTGATTTGTAAAAAAAATAATCCTTACCTGCAAAAAAACTGTTCTTAAATAATCCATTAAATCTAAAAAGTTTGGCCCAGCAATATCGTCTTCAACTTCCTTCCTGTAAAACTTCTCTCTCCAATATTCAATCCAAGGAAACACCATTTTGCGCAATTCTTCTGATGGCTCAATTGAACCACGATTGATGAAGTAATCACCCTTACGAGTAGTGAACCCGGCCAGCACTTTAATGGCATCAACAGGAAGGCCACTTAAATAGCAACCAACCATTCTATCGCTACCCCAACGTCCAACTTGTCTCTGTTGGTCTCCAGAGACACCTTCATTTGCAACCATATTAATGGCACTCTTTCTGTTGATGTGAGTGAGCTTGCTTGAATGAACACCGCAATACCTAAGCACTTGTTTATAAATCTTGGCTTGTTCACTATAGGTAATTGACCCATCCCCTGTAGTGTTTGGAAACAAATAAGTATCATACCAATCACGGCGAGTCGAGAAGTTTGGAAATGGTAGGTTTTGATGATGGAACAAGGAAAAAAAATATTGAGCAAAAGCGCCATGTGGACAAACTTCAACATCCCTATGGCGAAGAGCAGAACCATATTGAATCTTGCCATCCTTATTAGTCTTACCAAATGTTATAGTGGCTACTATAGCAAAGCAAGTAGAGGGGCCTTGATTTTTGAGTTCCATGATGAATAAATCTGGCAGCTGTGTTCCAAGAGCAGTCTCACTACGCATAAGCATGGCATGGCTCATAGAAAAGCAGACTTTGTTTCTCAAAGAAAAGATGTTGTTTTGAATCAAAAAATACTGATTGATTCGAAGCAATTCTTGATCTGTATAGCCATCATTCAAAGTATTTTTCCCACGATCCTCATATTCGGTTCTTTTGCGTCTTGCTTCCTTTTTGGTATGAGTGTCAAGAAAGCGCTTCACGATAGGTCCTCTTGCCATTGTATGCTTATTGAATCCTGCTTCTACCTGTTGATGGTATAAATCAACCACAGCTTTTACATAAGCAAGGACTGATTCCCTACCCAATGGTGCGGGTGATCCATCTGCATTTTTCTTGAATTTGTTTCCACGGGTCAAAACATAGTCTTTGAGAAAGAAAGCTAGCTTTGCGTCATAAACAATAGTACCATCCGCAACTTTTTCTTTATTGGCGCACCATTCCTATTTTCAATTTCAAACAATTTAGAAATCATCACCCAAACAATCTTTATAACATATAGCTTTTAACTTACAAACCATTCTCTTTGCTTAGATTTATAAGCAGCAGTCGTGTTCTTGGGACGATATGTTTGATTTTCAGCAATGACCATTTGCGTATTTTTATCCATTGCTAGCCTGGCTCGAATCATGTCTTCATAATGTTCAGCATCTGGAAGAGCGATATCATTATCTCTAGTAGAAGGACCAGCGTTTGAATCGTGACTCATTGTGTCGTATAGTAGTAATAATAACCAAGTAAGAGATAAAAGCAAAAACAAAGAGCAATGTAGGTACTTTTTGAGACTGATCTTTATTTCAGTTTAAGTTAAAGTAAAAATTACTCTAATTGAAGGCAAGTATTTATATCTTATTGAATGAGTGGCTTGATATCTTCTATTGTAAGCGTTCTTCTAATCTTCAGGTACTTTAGCAAGTGTTATCTCTAATTATGATTATGAAAACTTTTCATTTGTTCTTTTGTATGTCTGTCATAGATTACCTTTTATTCTGGGAATTACTCACTGATTTGAATAACGTTATTTTAGGTGTTATTTCAATTATATGAAAGATTAGCAATATTCCTGACATTAGATTGGGTTACTGACAACAGAAAATATCTTGTTATCTTGATTGGTACTTCTTATCAAAGAACTATCATTAATACAATACATATTCTAATAGAGTATGCTTACTTGGAAACAATTGTATAATCTTATTTAAATAAACTCGTATTTTACTTATGATCTTGTATTAAGACATGTATTTATCAATGTCAACTATAATCGGCTATTTTTCTTCAACGCATTGTTCAATTGAAATGCTTAACAAATAGTAGAAGAGATATGTTTGCAAAATTGGCAATTAGTTGCCAAAAAAGAAAGTGTATATTTTTCAATTGTTGATATGAGGATCCAATCCCTAACAACCGATATTTGTCACAATAATGTAGCTTACCGTATGCACCAATCAATATTAGAAATTTGGCTTTTATATGAAACGTCAAAGGACTTCTTGTACTTGCCCTGTCACTCCCCTTTTTTTTCTATTACAGCAAAGCTGAGTTGCATAAAAAAGCTTTTCAAGCACTTTATTGGTTATCAAAGTATACAAAGGATACATTGGATATCAGAGACCCGATCGCACTTTACTTTTTGTAAAAGTGAAGTATTTCATAGGTTAGAGCACTATACCTAAACATTTCAATTTCCGATATGTAAGTTTCGGAGACCCGACTGGGGATCTGAGAGACCTGAGGTCATGATACTGTAGTTTTTAATAAGTATTCCCATTTTCTGAAGAGATAGGACTCATCAATACCCGAAAAGGAAATTGCCTCATAAAATTTTGTCGGAGGTAAACAAATCATGAGTCCCATTGGATCCTATGGTTCAGTTACTATCGTTAATTTTTAAACCCAATGTATAGACAAATTCTTTGTTATGACAATAATTAATGATATTATCCTGTCAAGAAAAGAGAGAGAGAGAGAGAAAACATTTGACAAAAAAGATAGAGTGATCCAACAATAGCAATGTAGATCAAATTTGATTTTGATTTACAAAAGCATATTGATAATCAAGGTATTATACATCAGTTTATGTCATACAATAAAGAGGATAAACAAAAGGTCAGTTATATGCGTACAAAAAACATGCTATATCTTTTCAATAATGGGATCTGCCATTTTACGTCTGCGAAGATAACTAAAAAGGAAAGGAAACTTTAGACAAAGCACACATGCAGTCTATTCATTCCTATTTACCTCTTTGGTTGCGGTTGACACAAAACTTGGGCCATGTTCTTAAATGGGCTCTTTTTGTTGTAAGGGTTTACGCCCAAATCAGGGTATTTTAATTTCAGAATGTCACTACGCAGCTTTTTTATAAAACAAGGTTGGTGAATGTGTATAAATGGTGCCTTAAAATGACTTACTTGTTCGTGTGTGGTTACACCACGCATGATTAAAAGACAATGGTATACTGTCAAACCACCAACCATCCAGACTAATATGAAACAATAAATAATCAATAGAAGGCTGATTGGTGACTGAGAAGCCACAAAGCTAAAGCCTTGTTCTTCGTGATTTCTAGCAATGAACAACAAGTGGTAAATATCGAAAACAATGACAAAAATACACAGAATAACGCAAGTGACAATAAACGTAAAAAATGATCTATAATTTCGTTTACCAACACAATTGTTTAACCAAATACAATGGTGATCCTCATACTCTATTATTTTGCACATTGTTAGTGCCAAAAATAAATTCGAAATTCTTTCTTACCAACACAATTATCACATTGCCGACAATGACTTGCTCTAGGTGGACGGTATATTTTACATGTATCACAATATTTCAGGGACCAAGAAGTATTCTTGATCTGAATCTCTTTTTGATAGATGCCCGATATGATGGATGGGTTGATACTCGAGGCATTGTCTTCTATTTCTTCTTGTGTATCTAAATTTCTTGGAATAATCTAATATACAATACATATAAACAAGGAGAAACATCATAACATTAAATAAACTTACTCCCGGATCAGTCCAAGAAGTCTTTAACATGGAAGCAAATGCAAGTATAAATAAGTAGGCAAATATAATGGGTATCGCTGGATGAACTTCGTTCCATAAAAATGGACAGCTAAATGTTCTGTTTGTTACCAGCAAAAAATGAGTACTGTATTTCTCTTACTTACGTGAATATGCAAAATAAAACAACTGGTGTGATAAAAATGAGCAAAGCAGCTATGAACGCTCGATAATCTTTGCTTGTTACCAATCTTCCTCCACATAGAAATCTTGTGTTTCCGGGAAAGATCTGATAATTTTTTACTTTTCTTTCCTTTAATATTCTTTGATGTATTTGAATGGGTTCAAGATCGTATTCTTCTGCTGGTAACTGATTCATTTGTTGTTGTTGTTGTTGTTGTTGCTGCTGCTGCTGTTTTATCATAGGCGCATAGCTTGCGCAGCTAGTAACAACCGAATGAGAAGTGACGTCTGAAGAATGTGGGATGGGACCATCTTCTTCTATAGTGTTGTGAGCAGGTGCTCTTTCAAAATCGAAATGTTCGAGAGATTCAGGTTCTAATGTTTGATTGAAAAAGCCTGGTTGAAATACAGTAAATGAAGTCTGCTCTTGTGTCTGATTAAATAATGAATGTCTTTTGTGTACATCCATCGACTAGTTTTTTTTTAAAAAAATAAAAAAAGAGAAAGAGAAATAAGGAGGATTTCACACAAAGGGTGTGTACAGTCTTTTAAACTTTTTTTATGGATGAAATTTTTAATATTTATTAAAACTCACTAAAAGGTATAAGGATTCAAAAGTGATACAAGTGTATTGAACAGTAACTTGCTATGAAAATATAAAAGGTATTAACATAAGAACTGTAAGCAGATAGTTTTAATAGTGCTTTCTGGATTTGATTGAGATAACTTCGTCTAAAAGCAAAGACTGTTCAAAGAATTGTTGTTAATGAGCTTCCCAACCAAATGGGATGACTGTAGCAAAAAAAGAGTCATGTATTGTAAATTTTCCATGGCAGTGTGAGATATAATACTTGGAAAGCTCAAGTATAGATAGATCTCGGAGTATAGAACAAAAATTACATCTTCAGGATTTGACAAATATTTTTTGAAGGCAAATAAAAAGCATATGCTTCTCTGTTTCTAGTAGCTTACACAGTTGATAATATTCAACTTTTGTATTTGCTGAAATTACTCTATGCAAATTGGACCGAGTTGGTAATTTTGATAAAGAAGCTTGTGCTATACATTTCTAAGGATATGATGTATAGGACTACTGATGAAAGCTTTCCAGTTTTTGTTATTTATATTTACAATTTGTGAACTTGTGTTGATGCTGAACACCATCTTTAATTGATGATTCTTCATTGCGGTTAAATTGATATCATTTCACTTTATTTATTCAATGAATGGGACAAAATTGACACTTGATTCAGTTGGGTGGTTCTCATTGTCAAAATTAAGCTCGTTGCGTTCAGACAACAATAAAACAGCAAAAAAAAAAAACTTGGCAACTAAAGTAAAAGCGATTATGCCTTTTAAATCACCTTTTCATTTTTTTATAATTAACCAGGCGCTCAATAGAGCCTTTGAATACATAAATGTTGATTTTTTAATCCACTATATTCCGTAGCCAGCGAAGTTTATGAATTCTCGGAGTACATCAAAGCGGATAGAAAAAAAAAGTTTTTTTTTTTTTTTTTTTTTTTTTTTGCTTAAATCCCATGACAGCCAAGGTAGATCGTGGACATTCATCGTCGAAAATAGAAGAATGTATTAAAAGCAAACGACTACATCATTTAAATGACTATCATACTGTTTCAGCCGAGGAAAAGCTTGAGATTCAACACGATTTATTAAGATGGTATCAAATAGAGAAAAGAACAAATATGCCTTGGAGAAAAGAAAGAGATAAAAACTGGGATCAAGAGGTAATGGTTTCTTTACGTGCTTTATTATTCTTAACCTCTTTTGTATTTTAGACTTTAGCTCAGAGAGCATATGAAGGTGAGTTTCCCCTCTATTTTTTTTGTAAGATAGGTATTAATGCTTAATTTTAAATAGTTTGGGTTAGCGAGATTATGCTTCAACAGGTTTATTTATAAAACACAATTAAAACGAAAGCAAAGGAGACTAATGAATGTATACAATAAGACACAAGTAGCTACCGTCATTGATTACTATAATCGGTGGATGACTGCTTTTCCAACTATACATAGTTTAGCTAAGGCCGACCTTGAAAAAGTGAATACTCTCTGGGCAGGATTAGGATATTATTCTCGAGCAAAGAGGTTATGGGAAGGTGCAAAGAAAATTGTGAGTGAATTTGATGGAAGATTACCCAACAATGCGCAAGAATTACAACGGGAGGTACCAGGTGTTGGAAGATACACGGCAGGTGCTGTAGCATCAATTGTATTTGGAGAAGCAACACCAGTTGTAGATGGAAATGTTATACGCGTCTTGTCAAGATGGCGAGCGATTCATGCAGATCCTAAAAAGGCAAAAACAGTAGAATTATTTTGGTAAGATCAAGCAAAAGAAAGAGATATTTGTGACTTAAACAGACTGGATTAATTTAGGGAGATAGCGGCTAGTATCGTACCCGAATCAAATCCTGGTGATTTCAACCAAGCTATGATGGAGCTCGGAGCTCGTGTCTGTGTGCCTCAAAACCCAAACTGTAATCAATGCCCTATTAGCAATAATTGTCATGCATTTAATCAATTGCAGTTGTATAAATCCCTTTCAAAGAATGGATTCTTTAATGAAAAAAAAAGAAAGCAGATGGAAAGTGAACATGAATGTGAAATTTGTGATGAGATACAGTCTGATTTAAATGAGGATGCATACGCAGTAACAAGATATCCACTTAAAGTCGAGAAGAAACCACCAAGAGATGAAGAATGTGCTGTGAGCATCGTGGAGAGAATTAGGTCAAATGGCAACGACCCTTTATATCTGATATCTAAACGACCAGAGACAGGTACGTAAAAAGATGTACGTCCCTTATTTAAAAACTAATACATGAGTTATAGGCTTATTAGCTGGGCTTTGGGAATTTCCAAGTGTCGAATTAACATCTCCCAATACAAACTATTCAGCAAGAAGTTTGGAAACAACTAATTACTTGAAAATGAAATATAGCATAGAGCTAAAAGAGCCCACAAGACATGACTTGGGTAATGTAGTCCATTTGTTTTCTCACATAAGAAAAGTATATCATGTTGAATGGGTACAGTATGAATCGAATGATGAGCCCATGGAATCCGAAGAGATTAAATGGGTTACTATGTCAGAATTACAAAAAGCTCCTATACCCACAGGTCTGAAGAAGGCATTAAAGCTTTTTGAAAAATTCAAGGTACAAAATAAAAGATCCAAGTACAACAACTTATTTTTATTGAATAGACGACAACGCCAACTAAATTGACAAAAAAGACAACAGTCAGAAAATCTGTAAAATCTGCAGCCATAAGTTCATTTTTTACAGTAAAAAAGTAGACATAAGGCACATAAAAGAATCGCATCCCTTTTTTTCCTCCTTTATTAAATGATATCAATCATGTCAGCATTGAAAATACATTGGATTTTATTTCCGGGGTTTGATCTTCAATGTCGGATAAACCTTAATTTATCGCCTTTTTTTTCTCTCTCTTCTTGTTCTTGTCACTTTTATTTCTTAATGATGAAGTTTCGTTTAGATCCTTTTCCTCGTTTTACAGAGCTTGCTTTGAATTCATTATTTAATGCTCGTATTCTTATATTCTCAGTAGTTGTTGCAAAAATTACATTAGACAGACTCTACAGATATGCAGTGGTAAAAAAAAAAAATACAAGCAAAAAGACAAATTATTGACATGTGCTTGAATAGATTATAAATCCGTTAGGAATTGACGAAAATGGCGAGGCCATGTTGGATATTCTCGAGTATCAATCACCCTCCAGCGCCAATGATGTATTTTATGCTTTAAATAGTTATGGACCAAAGGGAAGACAGGCTTACTTGACCTACTTGTTTTACGACGTCATCTTTGTTTTAGCTCGCACTGTCCCATTTACGGTTCTCTGCAGTTATGCTTACAAGAAGGCACCCCAGGCTGTTCGTCCCGGTGTTTGGATGCCTTTGCTTAATACAGCCGTTGACCTCTTGGAATCCTTTTTGCTCTTTGTTCTCTTGAAACTTTTTCCTACACGCGTCGAAGGACTCGAACTGCTCACGGCATATGTGATTCAATTCAAGTGGCTGACATTCAAGGCAACCTTGGCCATCATGTTTATTTCCTTATTTGTAGGTATCTATTATGCTTTCCACAGTCTTTTGGCCGATAGTGTGTTGATGGAAAAAGATCGTAAGCAAAAATCTAATGCAAGAGAGAGTGTTCAAAACGTGTTGCATCAATCGGCTGCTAGACGTGCTGCTGCCGCAAAGAAAGATTCATAATAGAAATAGTGTGTAAATATTAAAAAAAAAAGCAGTTATAAAATCTTTTTGTGTATACGATTGTTTTAACATAAATTAAAATGCTGTTGCATTGAAAATGCTTTTAAACTGCTCTCATAAAACTTTTAAATAAAGGCATTGCTCTTTCTGTTTCTTCTGCTTATAATCTTTTCCCTATGCATACTTTAGTACCTATTATCTAGCTTGTGATCAAACCAACGGACAATGCATATAATGTCTTTTGATGTCTTGTATACTACCGTACATTAAAATTGGACGGTGCGATGCTATACAAAGAACTCCCAAAATGAAATTGCCAAACGGTAACAAAAACCTTCTGATAACATTCTACAGCCACCTTTTAAGTATAGTAAATCAATTGGTTGAAAAGGCAAAAGAGTAAAGACCTGGGGACTCATATTTGAACAATTGCTTAAAGATATTATGATTGACAGTAATTGATAGACAGTAAAGCAAGGCTACAACCAAAGAGACCAACAAAAACTTGCATAGGAGGCAAATTTGCTTGGCAAGCAAGCTAAGATTGACTTATAGTTTTAATTGTTTTAAAGAAGGTTATACAACCAGACTAGAAATTGAACACAATAACCAAGCCTGTATTAATATAGGAAGACAAGAAAGATGCTGTATTAGCACATTCTCTTTTTCCATATTTGAAGCTGATTCAAGACAGACTGATCCACCCCTTCAGACACTAGATCAGCTATACGTACAAAAACTATAAATAGCGTTTCCCACCAATATTCATCTACAAACCTTCTGCTATTTTGTCTCCTCTTACATCATAATTTTCACTCAAATAATTCCAGGTAACTGAAGATATCATGACAGGGTGATTGGAAGCATCAGCGAGCTTGATAAAGTTCACTAGATCGATGGAGCCTGGAGGACAAGTTTGCCAACCTTCAACAAAGCATTCCCATGAATTTTTCCAGTTGGATGGAATAAAGTAGATCCCATGCTTAAGGATATGACGAGGTGTATCTTTCCATCGAATATATCTTTCCTTTTGTCGGATTGGCTTCATTTTTAAAATCTGATCTCTTGTTATTTTATTTACTGTCACCTTTTGTAGCCAAATGCTTGATAAGCTCGACACATAGTGTATCTCCGAAGCGTGTGATCCTTCACTGCCTATCTATTATTTCATTTACTTTATCATATGCATATGACAAGAACTTCTTTTTACCCAATCAAAGCATTTCTGACAAAAGAATTCGGACATGTTTGGCTTATAATAGACCTGATGCCCTATTAGATGAGCATGGCGGCGAGAATGTCGGTCACAGAGTTCTTGGTGGCAATCTGTGCATATAAATAATGCTTCTGTTTCGCTAAGCTCGCACCTGCCACATTTGTTTTGTTGAATTTCGTTCAATGTCCTTGTTGTTGTATCATTTAAGTGAACACAAGGTAGTCTATCAATTTTATTTCGTGAAGTACAATAAATATACAAGGAGCGATACGTCTGTTGCGGATCACCATACTTTAGACCATAATCCAATCTACATTTTCTTTTCCAAAATACATCACATAGTCCATAATACAGTTGTCGATTGACTTGGGACAAAGAGATGAGATCTTTAGATAACAGGCAGTCGGCGATACATGACAAAGTGTCAGGACCTAATTCATAAAAATGCATATTTTTATTTTTATTTCTTAAAAAAGAATGAGGGAAAAAAAAAGAATGGAAAATTGCAACTTTTTTTTCCTCTTTAGTGTGCACACATTCTTTTAATTGATATCATTGCCTCCAACCAGCATTCAATTGCATTAGTGTTAAAACAGCATCTAAAGGAAATTCTCCTATTGCCGGTCGTTGTGATCCTTCTTGCTTTACATTATTATTCGCGGCCTGAAGCGTAGATGTCAGTAACGCTGCTAATTTTTCTTCGGGTCGAATAGTGTCTAAATCAGAGAATGTGGGTAAAGCAGCCAGTTCATTGCTGGATATAGAATGTTGCTGAGGTTGGTATTGCTGTATATGTTGTAAAAATTCAAGTAGCTGTAAAGAAGTTATTGCTTTGATTTGATCTTTATCTACTTCCTTTGTATCATTATTATCACTAAGATCGGTTTTACTGCTCTTATTATCTTCCTCTGCTAGTGATGGTGAGGAAGATTGCGCTGAGTTGGTAATATTCTCAGTAGTGATGGATGAGTTTATATTCTCAAGCGATTCATGGTTTGTCTGGGCTTCTAACTCTTCTTCTTTGGTTACTGGCTTTAGAGTGTCATCATTCTCAGAAGGAGAGGAATAATCTAAGCTCGATCCGACCGAAGCAGTAACTGTAGTAGTGGTATGGCTAGAAAGGGCTGCAGCATTACCTATTAATGCACGAGCAGCACCAGAAATACCAAGGCTGTTACATAACATGGTTAAATAATTTATATCCGGTAAAGGCTGTTGTCCTTGTTGTGGAGATAAAAAAGGTTGGTGTGGTGAATTAAGACTGTCCTGCTGAGCATAGGCAGCTCCTAAGGTATTATCAATCATGCCTTTCCTTCTTTCCTTTTCTTTTCTTTTTTGTTGTCTTCTTTTAAACTCTTCCTCAATCCAAGCCCTTTTATGTTCATTGTCTTCTTTTCCAAATAGTTTGTGTGCTCGCTTGTTTACTCGGCAACGTAAATCGTTATCTTTGTCTAACAAAAAACGTTTATCATCATTTTTGTCCCGTTAAAAAAAAAAAAAAAAAAAAGAACGTACTTCTCTCCTCATTCTGCTGTCTCCAACGCTTTTTACGTTCTCTGTTATCTGCTCTGATCTATATGAATCTATTTAAAAATGTAATGAATAAAAGCGATGCTGAATTTACCTTTTGATTCATTATTTCACGCTTTAATGCTTCTGGGGGTAATTGACTCAGATCAGCCGGCTCTCTTTTCCTTTTATTACTACTGATGTTGTTTACTAATTCCTTTTGTTTCTCTGATTCGTTTGTAGTTGAATTAGCTGCTGTTGCTGCTGCTACAATAGAGGCTGCCAATGCCATATTGGTAGTATGAAGCGTAGGGAATAGCTGCTGACAGCTGTTTACATTCATGGCTTGAGCTGCAACCTGAATCAATGCTTGTGTTTCTGGAGCTGTCAATTGCTGAAATTGTGAAAGAGTTGCAGAAAGATCATTATTGCTGTGTTGATCTACTTCATCAGTAATAGCAGACGTTATTTTCACCACGTTATTTTCATTGGCTTGTTTTATTTGACTTGCATCTTTTATTTGCTCCTTTATTTCTTGTTCTTGATTCATGTTTTATGTCTAAAAGCCTTTTTTTTTTTTTTTTTTTTAAAAAAAAAAAAGCATGGCTCTTGTCCGATTGCCTCTACTTTTTCTATCAATTCAAATAAAATTAAAGCCGATCAAGTTGCCTTTTTGTATGAAAATGTGGATGCTCTACCCCCAAGGGTTTAGTAATAAATTGTGGCCTTGCTATTGTAGAGTGTAGATTGGTTAAGATTCAAAAAATTATCTAAATTACATTTTCATGCTCGAATTTTTTTTTACCTGATGAAATGTTCAAAAATTGACAGTTAGCTTTTGATTGAAATTAAATATGTTTATGATTGACTGATGCAGTTACTATAGCTGCCTCAAAGCCCTTTGATTACTCGTATCTTGCTCTAATACGCATAAATCTGATGTTACAGTAGCTTATATTGGTAATGAGAAGGCATGTCCATTTTACATAGCATCTAGCTTGTATTTATATTAATACATGCTGATTGAAAACCATATAGTAATTAGTAATTAAGCTTTAACTAATATAAATGCAAGTATTTAGATATATTCCTTCAGTCTCAGCATAAATACTGTCCATAAACACCTCTTATCTACAACTTGAAGGATAAGCACCAGCCCCTATAGCGTTACCATTTAATTCTTTAACAATGTTACCTACTTTTATATTATCACATGAACTTGCAAATGAAAGCATCGAATTTGGAAGTTTCAACTTAACAAACATCGAGTTCTCATAATAACAATGCAAATCAATCACAATATATGCTCCAATTGATTTTTCGCATTATAATGCAATTGTGTTACTTGCTACGATTGTTCAGCAAAGTTCATGCCGCACTATTCATTTTAATAATTGAATAGTACAAAAATTTGGTCTATATTCTTGTGTTTTATCAAAAGCATAATAAAGAGGTAATAAAGCAAAGAAAACCTCGACATTTACAGTATACCTGAGGTTGAATTCTGAGTTGGGAGAAATTTGTAAGTTTATATACAGATCAAGATTTCTATGAGACGTGTAGTGCACTGAATCAGATCTATTGCTTTTAAACTATGCATGAACTACAAGATTAAACCAAATTTTGGATTTTTACATGCAAATCCAGCTTACGACATAGTAGACCGCAACCAAGCTCTACAGCATTGCTCTCCAAGTATTGCTAATAACTTCTAGATGTGTTGAACTTTTTTTTCTAACGCTTGCATAACATCCATTTCAATTTTGGCTATATCATTGCTGTTTTATTACCATGCTTTGTTTTCCGGCTTACTAGAAGCTAAAGTTTCAAACATTTGAAGATCATTTTCTTGACTGTCGTAAGACAATAGTTTGTTTTCATAGCAGTTCATCCGTCGACATAGAAAAAAAAAAAAAAAAGAACCAACATGACTGAACTTATTTCTTGCTTTAGTTTATGACCCCTTATGTCAAATTTGGACTGTGTAAGTCAACGGATGCGTGACTATATTACTTTTTGAGTGACAGTATGATCAATGTGCAACAATTTAAATCCGAGTATATCTTACGAGATTATATGTAGTCACTATATACAATTGTAATTGTATGAATGCAACACATGATTTCTTAAGCTGAGGTAACGTAAGTGTTTCAATCGTCTTCACATATTACTATCTTTAGTGTTTTTAAAGAAGCCCGTGTCCGGCTTTAGTGCACAGAAAGTAACGCACAAGCACAGAAATTAAATAAATTAAAAAATCGCGACTAAAATTGTTTTGCATTTTTTTGATTCTTTCACACTAAAAAGAAGGTGGTCTTTCATTGTTTTATTAGAAATGATGATCTTTATCACATCTCATTTTTTTGTGAATAAATGAAGCCAACAGAGTTATAATATTAGTAACACAAGACTAAATTATTTTTTTTAATAACAAAGAGGATAAAATAATTTATATAAAATGAGTAGGAGCTTATTTTTACAAGAACAAATATTACTTGTTGAACAGTGATATGCTAGCTGCTTGGGGTTGATTGTAGTCGTGTATGTGTGTGACAATAGAGTAGGGAAAAAGAGAAACTTGACCGTCTTAGACAGAGTGTACACGAGGGATATGACATAAAATAGTTGATGCTACACAAAAGACCAAGTTTATTTATTTTGTCATAAAGAACCATTACACAATCTTATTTTTCTTCTTTTCTTTTCCTTTTTCTCCTTTTTTTTACGTTTCATAGAAGAATGGGTCCTCGGTCTAGAAAGCATGCTGTTTCCCATTTTAATGTAATGGTTGTTGGATTTTCAGGGGTAGGCAAGACGAGCTTTATTCGAACTTTAATAGAGGCACTTATGTTGGACGAACAAGAAAGACAAAAGGAACAAGAACAAGAAGCAACAAAGAAAAGAAGAGATTCAGTCATGAGCGAGACATCCTTTGTGAACATGGAACCTGAAGGACCCATCGAAAAGACCCTAAAGCCTTATACAGTATCTCGAGAGATTGAAGTTGATAGAGAGCGTGTATTACTGACATTGATTGATACACCAGGATTTCAAGCAGAATACCTGGTAGACAAACAATTACACGATATTATGAAATATATTGAACACCAATTTGATTTGACTTTGGCTGAGGTAAATATATAAAAAAAAAATTACAAGGGAAACGTATCATGCCATCTCACTACAAAATAGGAAAGCAAAGTGAAGCGTAATCCTAAGGCGGTGGATACTCAAGTGCATTGTTGTCTTTATTTTATGGATCCCAAGAAATCAAGCTTGGATGAATATGATATCCGTATTTTGAAGAGATTATCAAATAGAGTGAACGTTATCCCAGTCATTGGAAAAGCAGATCAATTAACATTGGCACAAAAGAATCGATTGAAGCCAAGGATTATACAAGATATTTATAATAAAATACCCATCTACGGTATACCAACTCAAGAAGATGAAGAAGATGAAGATGAGGATGATGACGAAGATGAGGATAGTATAAAAAAGCCGGAAAATCTTACAGAGTTTATTGCACAATTTAATTATGACGAAGAAGATCAAGAGACACAGATTATATTAGATTATCTTAAAGTGATCCCATTTACATTTATATCCTATGAAGACGAGCCAGATACCGGTAAACCAATAGAGATACCGGATGTGCCACTTGGAAGAGATTTTGGATGGGGAACAATTGATTGTTTGAGCCAAATATATTCAGATTTTACTCAACTAAAGCAAGTATTATTATCATCACACAGAAGATTCTTGCAATTAGATACAGTAGAGAGATATTATGAACAATATCGAACAGAGAAATTAACATTTAAAAGAGCAACAAAGTTAAAGAGTATGGACTTATCTTCACAGAAAATATTAAAGGATTTAAAAGATTTATAAATAAATCACTTGCTTATTTTAATATTCTATACACCTATTATATTCAATAATCACGCGCATAAACTGTAGAAAATAGACATTTCAGATTCATCATTTACAAAAGATAGTGTTAACCCTCAAAATTGCGATTAATTTTGAAAGAGTTTGTAAATTTTGAACACATTATGGGATTATTTTTTAATATAGTGGGCGTGGTAGCAAATTGCGCTGACTGAAGTTTATATTGCGGATATTGAATTCCCAATATTTGAACAATGAGTTTCAATTTGCATCAACAATGGTACAAACTGTCAAAGTCTTCGCTTTGAAAAAGCACTGCTCCTCCAGTGAAATAACTCAGTACCAAGTCTTTTAAGACTATCAAGAAGCAATTTCTACAACAAGGTCTGGATTATCAAAAAACAACGTAAAAATTCAAAACTGCTTTCTTGCTGTCGACTAACAGCCTCACTTGATCTAATCCCTTGGTTGCCAATGACCCAAAAAGAACGTAACCAATGTATAAGATGGCGCCTTGGATGGCTGCCTAACAGCAAACCTTGGCCCTGCCCCCTCCATCCGGTTCAAACGCTGAAAAAAACGCACACAATTCAATGTCTGAACATGCACAACCGGCTACAAATGTCTAGTACTTATGAAGATCCTTTGTCGTTTCTTTTAACTCTCCTACCAACAAAAACCCCTCATTCAAGTCGTGCAGTTACCTCTAAAATCCTTCGTTGGCCAGCTATATGTTCAATCCTATTTGAACTGGATTATCTTTACAACTATATAGACGCTTGTACCCCAGAACTCCACATGGTCAGTTCCTTCTAAATTGGCTCTTAAAGCATTAAGGATGTTGCCACGTTCCAAATACTGCTCTATTGACCTTTGTTTACCTTTGATCCCGAAGGGTTCTTTTAGCCTCACTTTGCTTTACTTCATATTGAATTAGTTCGGGCGAACCGATGTGATAAACACCCCGCGCTCAAATGGACTTTGTAAATAAATAATCTTTAAAATTTAAAAAATACATTTTTAGGAATAACTGCCTTCGTTGCTGATATTAATTTTCTAAGAATACAATTATTGGCAGAGGAAATAACATAAATGTGTGGTACCGTCTACTCCATAACAAGATTCCTGTACGCTCTACTCTCCATGAAATGCTTCCAGCATTCTTTCCGTTTGCTGCTTGTTCAAATTGCCCGGATCAAATGGAAAAACTGGAGCATTTCCTATACAAATGTCCTCCAAAATTGCTTGCGTGGAAAATTATTTGGGCCGAATTCTTTCCTTCCAAAGCCTTCTCTTCTTTTGCGGTTGCCTATGCTCTATTTCAACTGAATTTCCCTTCAATTTCCACTTCTGTCCTTGACGTCTCTCCTGCTGCGATTGTTGGTTATACTTTGATTGCTGTATGATGTTCTCATTGGGCTTTTGTTTTTGATAAAATCCTCCTTCGCACATCCAGCATTTTCCTTGCTTCTCAAAAACTGTTCCTGCAATCTCACCAAAAACGCATCATACAGAACGGCCGCCCTCATAGAATCTTTCCCCACTGGTCGTCAGGTTAGCTTACGTACTAACAAAAGGGGCTTTTAAGTACTGCATCCCATTTAATCCCCATTACTTTTTTTTTTCTTAAAAAAATACACTACACATAGAAAATTTTAAAAATCCCTATAGAATTCCTCAAAACCCCAAAAATACTGGTACTGTAACCGGCCATCACATGGGCTTTATAACCAAGACATTAAATCAAATTGGTAAATTTCCACAAATAAAAATACTTTAACCTTGTAATGGACAATGCACTCATTTATACAGCTTGCGTTGCCATTCAAGTACTACTTGTCATCCTTTCTCTGAAGTCATAGATATGATACACAGAGTAATGACCAGCTTGGTATGATACTCCTTGTCGGTGCACATAAGTGATTTGGATATTTTCTTTGAATGTTTGGTTATCCCTCTGAAGAATTTTGTTTCAAGTCTGGAAGCTGAGTAACAAGATTCACGTCTTTCTTTTCCTAGTCTATTCTTCCTCCTCAAGCAGTACCATGTCCCACATCTATCAACTCATACGCAATAAATATGAGCATCTTGTCATCCAGTCTTATCACGTTTCTCTTTGTATATCAGTAAGCAACTATGTTCTTTTCTATCATTCTTGTGTTATGTGTATTTTAGTAGTTAAAAATCCCACAACAGCCATCTTTGAGAAATCACTTACAGTATGGCTTTCTTGGCATTACAATAAACATACTATTGAACGGTATGCTCCATAGAAGAGTGTTTTATCATTATTTTTTTTTGGTTGTTCCATTATGGATGGTATCAACTAAAACAAAGTTTACTGTCCTTTTTTTTGGGCATCTTGACGTTGAAGTACAAGTCTTTTTTACACATTAATAAATTGCAGCTCGATTCTCTTACTGAAATAGTTCGAGTATTCCTTTAAGACCCTACAATCATTTTCAAGAGTTTTCGTTTCAAATATGTTTTTACTACATTCATATTATTTAAATGACACGATTCACACATCCTCTCCAAATATTAAAATTATAAACACACATTTAATATGTATATTTGTATTAAATTTATTTTACAAAAGTAATTATCACTTTTCAGTCAGAGTAATACCGGGTTAAGAAATTTATTTCTTACCAGCCTTGGCAGCGGCCTTGGTGACCTTACCAGCCTTGTCAACCTTTTCAACAGACTTGATGACACCGACAGCAACGGTTTGACGCATGTCACGAACAGCGAAACGACCGAGAGGAGGGTAGTCAGTGTAAGCTTCAACACACATGGGCTTGGAGGGGATCATCTTGACGATGGCAGAGTCACCAGACTTGACGAACTTGGGAGTAGCTTCCAAGGACTTACCGGAACGTCTGTCGATCTTTTCAATCAATTCAGCGAACTTACAGGCAATGTGAGCGGTGTGACAATCCAAAACGGGAGCGTAACCAGCACCAATTTGACCGGGGTGGTTCAAGATAATGACTTGAGCGGTGAAGGAACCGGCTTCCTTGGCGGGGTCGTTCTTGGAGTCGGAACAGACGTTACCACGACGGATATCCTTGACGGAGACGTTCTTGACGTTGAAACCGACGTTGTCACCGGGAAGACCTTCAGAGAGGGTTTCGTGGTGCATTTCGACGGACTTAACTTCAGTGGTGACAGCAGCAGGAGCGAAGGTGACAACCATACCGGCCTTGATGACACCAGTTTCGACACGACCGACGGGGACAGTACCGATACCACCAATCTTGTAAACATCTTGAAGAGGAAGACGGAGAGGCTTGTCAACAGGACGGGTAGGAGGGTCAATGTTGTCGATGGCATCCAAGAGGGTCTTACCAGACTTGGCACCAGCCTTGGTTTCCTTGTTCCATCCCTTGTACCAGGGCATGTTGGTAGATTCATCCAACATGTTGTCACCGTGCCAACCAGAGATGGGGACGAAGGGAACAGACTTGGGGTTGTAACCAATCTTCTTGATGAAGGAAGAAACTTCCTTGACAATTTCGTTGAAACGAGCTTCGGACCACTTGGTGGTATCCATCTTGTTAACAGCAACAATCAATTGACGGACACCGAGGGTGAAAGCCAAAAGGGCGTGTTCACGGGTTTGACCATCCTTGGAGATACCAGCTTCGAATTCACCAGTACCACCAGCAATGATAAGAATAGCACAATCGGCTTGAGAAGTACCGGTAATCATGTTCTTGATGAAATCACGGTGACCGGGAGCATCAATAACGGTAATTTGGTACTTGGGGGTTTCGAACTTCCAGAGAGCAATATCGATGGTGATACCACGTTCACGTTCAGCCTTAAGCTTGTCAAGAACCCAAGCGTACTTGAAGGAACCTTTACCGAGTTCAGCAGCTTCCTTTTCGAACTTTTCGATGGTACGCTTGTCAATACCACCGCACTTGTAAATCAAGTGACCAGTAGTGGTAGACTTACCGGAATCGACGTGACCGATGACAACAACACTGATGTTAGTCTTATCTTTACCCATGGCTAATAACTAAAGAGTAAATAATTGTTTAGATGGATGGATGCACAAGATAAATTGATGGATGGATCATCCAATGTATATTTACCTTTTACTTAAAGGGAAGTAGAGGGAGAGGACAAGAGTTCAATGGAAAATTCTATTATATAAAATTCCAATAAATAATAAGCCACATTCAATTGAATTACCGCTACTACTCCATCTCTCTGGTCGATTTTATTCAACATCGTACTTGATGAAGTATTTGTTGGATGTAAAGCTTATTATACTAGTATTAAAAGCTTATAAGCATCTGCTTAAATGTTAATGTCTTAGGCTGTCTTTGTTGTTATAAGAAATTAAAGCAAACCAATTCATCTTTGAATTTACTAATAAACCATTGTAAAATAGTTTTAGTTTTAAAAGTATTTATGGAATAAGTTTCATTCATTTCTTCCATTTTTTAATGACTTCTTTAAAGTTAACGAATTTCCTTTTAATAACATATACTTTATGTAGATCTAATTTATTTATTTATCGTCAAAATGAAAGCTATTCTTTGCAATGTGCTCATCTTATTACTAAGAATGATTTTAATACTAAGAATTGCTTTAAAGACATATTTCAATGCACATAATCATCCGTGATTCAAAGCCGTATCTGAGTTCATTCTCATCTTACTCGAATTTATGCTGTGAAGGGGAAGTGGTGTTATTGGTTAAATTATAACAAAGTTATTTTTTTTTCAATTTTCTTTTTCTTTTCTGTTTTGTATGTGCATTTGTACACATAAAAATATATGATGAATACGCCAAGAGAATTGACTAGACTTAGAGAACAAACACCAACAAGTCGACATGGTTCGAGAACTGTGATTGTCAACGAGACGAATGAAGAACCTGAAGAAGTAGAATCTCCTGATAGTGAACCTATTGGTGTATTACGGTTAACAGGCGACATGTCCTCAAGGCAGCCCAGAACTATTCGATGGGATGAAAGTGTCATTGATAACGAGCATCTCAACAAAAAGAAAACTAAAAGTAAAATAGCAATTATTTGTTTAAAAAAAATATTAACACTTATTAGTTTGTTGCATCTACCACAAACCTCACGTTGTTGGAGAAGACTCGGATACCGAAAGTAGTAGTGATAGTAGTAACAGTGAAAGTGATAGCGATAGTGATGACAGTCGAGCTAGACATTCAGCAAATTGCAATCATAATCATTCCAAAAGAAAAAAGAAGAATCCAAGAGAAGTTAGTCCAAATGCTTATGAAAGACAACCTGTTTACAAAGGTAGAGTGTTGAGATAATAGAATAATATGAAACTAACCATGCTTTAGACCGTCCTCAACCTTCTTCAAGTGTCAATTATTCCTGAATAAAAACGCTCATTTTGAGTTACAAAACATTTCATTTAAACAAAAACAAAACACGATTGTAATGGATTTTTTCTATTATTTATTTCTTTTTTTATTTTTCTTCCAATAGAATCAAATATCTTGAACAGTTACTTTAAGTCTATTTAAGCTTGTTGATCCTATTAAAAAATAATCAGAACACCCACTTATAAGATATACACAAATACTAAATTACCTTTTGGAAAACATAAGTCAAGTGACACTTGCCACAGTATTGACGATCCTTGTGCTTGGCCATGAAGACACCAGCACCACAGGTGGCGTTAGGACATTCACGACGGAGACGGGTAATCTTGCCAGATTCATCAACCTTGTAGTACTTCAAGATAGCCATCTTGACCTTCTTACGCTTGTGCTTGATCTTCTTGGGGGTAGTGTAGGTCTTCTTCTTTCTCTTCTTACCACCACCGAGGAGTTCAGCGTTAAGGTGAAGAGTAGAGTTGTCTTGAACACCGTACATGGAGATGGATTGAGAGTCTTGGAGAGACTTACCGGCGAAGGAGAGACATTGGAAAGAGGCGTCAATACCTAAAAAACGTGTTTTTATGAGTTTCGTCTGTCATTCGCAACCCATAGAATAAGCTGACTATACCTTCACGAGCGGCAATCATAGCCTTAACATTTTCAACGGAGGCAGAAGGGGCAACCTCGAAAGCGAGGGTGTTGCCGGCAAGAGACTTGACAAAAAGTTGCATTGCTGAACAGAAAGAGAAGGAGCCATCAATCTGAAGGTTCAATCACATTTAAAAAATTTGCTAGACTCTGATTTAATCCCCGCGATTTAGCAGTCGTAAGGTGAGTGGCTTATCTATCCAAATCAGTATCAACCCATCGTCTTTACATACAGAGAAGCAGTACAGCGTTATCGTTAAAGGCCTGCTTAAATGTATCTCAAGAATAAACTGACAACATGTTATTATATACATGAACTGAAGTGATATGTCCTATTCCCATTATATGTAAAAAAAAAAGTCTTGCGAAAGAAGCATGTAAGCTTCAATTAAGAACTAGTCATAACATTAATATTAATATTTACACATACATTATGTAAATTTGAAAGTATAATATTCATAAACAAAAACATAATATGTACTTTATTAGTACATTAAAAGAAAACTCTGTACATTGAAATAAAAAATTAAATGAAATTTTAATAATTATCGCCAACCCAAGTACGGGCATTACGGAACATCTTCAGCCAAGGACCTACTTGTCCCCAATTTTGGTCAGTAGGATACCAAGAATTACTTTCCTTTAAGACAACTCTTTCAGGATGAGGCATCATGGCCAATACACGACCGTTAGGTGTACCAATGGCAGCAATGGCTCCTGTTGAACCGTTAGGATTGAAAGGATATTGTTGTGTTGTTTTGCCATAGTTGTCAACATAAGTACTGAGAGAAAGTCCTTGGGCTTGGAATTGGTTGTATTCTTCATCCGATTTGAAGGTAGCTTTTCCTTCACCGTGAGCAACAGCAATTGGCAGAATAGATCCTTCCATGCCATTAAAGAAGATGGACTTTGTATTGTTTTCAATTTTGACCAAAGTAGTACGGCCTTCGAATTGTTCAGATTCGTTACGAGCAAAGCGTGGCCAGTTTTGGGCACCGGGTATAAGCTCAGCTAATTGACTCAAGAATTGACAACCGTTACAGACACCCAAAGCAAACGTGTTGTCACGAGCAAAGAAGTCTTCAAATTCAGAACGAGCACGGGCGTTCAATAAGATGGTACGAGCCCAACCAGAGCCAGCTCCCAAGACATCACCATAAGAGAAACCACCACAGGCAGCAATACCAACAAAGTCTTTAAGAGATACTTTTCCAGAGATGATATCGGTCATGTGAACGTCAACGGATTCAAAGCCTGCTAAATGGAAAGCAAATGCCATTTCAATTTGACCATTGACACCTTGATCACGAAGGATGGCAACCTTGGGTCGTTGGCTACTTGAGACAATGTGTTCTTCAGCAGGGTCAAAGGTCAATTGATATTGAAGACCAGGATCGTTGGGGTCCAGAACAGCGTCGTATTCTTGTTTGGCGCAAACAGCATTATCACGGGCAGCTTGCATTAAGTAAGAGGTCCTGGACCATGCGCGGTAAAGGTCAACACGGGAGGCACTGTAGATCACATCATTTGCGAGCTTAAAGGTAATCATGTCCTTCTCATCGTGTTGAACTACTTTACCAATTCTATGCAATGCACTTGTAGGCAAACCGGCACTCTTCATTACGTTTTCGAATTCTTCATAGCGAGCAGATTCAATTTGAACAACAGCACCTAATTCTTCATTGTATAAAGCAGATACAGCATCGCCATTGTGAGTGATGCCATCCAATTCTACTTGAGCACCAACATGTCCAGCAAAACACATTTCCAAGACAGTAGCAAACAAACCACCATCAGAGCGGTCATGGTAAGCTAAAACAAGAGGTACCTCAACTTCCTTGACTTGCTGCATAGCATTGAAGAAGTTCTTCAATAAATCAGCGTTCTCAACATCAGGTGCTTCAGAGCCAATCTCCTTGAATACTTGAGCTAAAGCAGAGCCACCCATACGTTGTTTGCCATTAGCCAAATCAATATAAACGAGCTCAGTGTTAGGCTTTGATAAAAGTTGAGGCGTAAAAGTGGTGTGGTTGTTCTTGACGGTACCAAAAGCAGTGATAACAAGCGAGAGAGGAGCAGTAACTTCCTTCTTTTGATTATCATTATCTTGCCACTTCATCTTCATAGACATAGAGTCCTTTCCTACAGGAATAGCAATACCAAGTTTGGGACAAAGCTCTAAACCAATGGCTTGAACGGCTTCGTAAAGTCCAGCACCTTCACCTGTATGGTCAGCAGCACACATCCAATTAGCAGACATGATAACATCTCTCAGATCTGTTACATGAGCAGCAGCCAAGTTCGTGAGTGATTCACCTACAGCCATACGAGCAGATGCAGCTTGTGAAAGAAGAGCGATAGGAGTACGCTCGCCCATAGCCATGGCTTCACCAGTAATGACATCCAAACCTAAAGAAGAGGTAGTGACAGCAACGTCAGCAACAGGCACTTGCCAAGGACCGACAAATTGATCACGAGCAACCATGGCAGTAATAGAACGATCACCAATGGTCACCAAGAAAGATTTGGAAGCAACAGCAGGCAAGTGAAGAACACGAGAGGCAGCTTCAGCAAGTAAGTTGTGGTGACCTGGAAGGTAGCTTTGGAGAGTTGTGTCAAATGGTCTTCTAAAAGGCTTTTCTGATACCGTCTTACGAGACATCTTGGGTGGTTTACCAAAAAGCACAGGCATAGGCAAATCAATGGGAACATTGTTCAAGAGTGGATCACGAACAATCAAACGCTTCTCAGCAGTAGCAACACCGACAACAGCGTATGGACAACGTTCACGAGCACAGAATGCTTCAAACTGAGCAATCTTATCAGGAGAAATGGCCAATACATAGCGCTCTTGTGATTCATTACACCAGATGGCCATAGGAGACATGGAAGCATCATCGCAAGGAACCTTACGCAAGTCAATATCAGCACCAAGGTCACTGTCATGCACAATTTCAGGCAAGGCATTAGACAAACCACCAGCACCAACATCGTGGATGGATTGGATGGGTGTATCATCACCAAGTGAATTACAGGCATCAATGACTTGTTGTGCACGACGTTCCATTTCTGGATTATCACGTTGAACGGAAGCAAAATCTAAGTCAGCACTAGATTGACCGGAGGCCATGGAGGAGGCAGCACCACCACCCAAACCGATCAACATACCGGGGCCACCCAAAACAACAAGGTGAGCACCAGGAGAGATGGTCTTCTTCATGACATGCATAGGACGGATCGTACCAACACCACCAGCAATCATAATAGGTTTGTGATAACCACGAATTTCAGTTGTTGATTCAGTTACTGGTACTTCTTCCGAAAACGTACGGAAATAACCAGTTAAGGCAGGACGACCAAATTCGTTATTAAAAGCGGCACCACCAAGAGGAGCTTCTACCATGATATCAAAAGCAGAGGCTACGTGAGATGGTTTGCCAAAATCAGTTTCCCAAGGTTGGATGTTGTCGGGGATAAGCAAGTTTGAAGTAGTAAAACCAACAAGACCAGCCTTTGGCTTAGAACCTTGACCGGTAGCACCTTCATCACGGATTTCGCCACCAGAACCAGTAGATGCACCAGGGAAAGGCGATACAGCAGTAGGATGGTTGTGTGTTTCGACCTTTTTTGTATAAAAAAAATAGTTTAGTATTGATAATCCCAAATATATTTCACACTCTCTCTACTCCATTCTATTTCTTATTTCAACAATATCCAATCTATTTACCTTTGCAAGATAATGTACATCTTCTTCAAAATGTTCATATGTGTTTTTTACATTAGGATTAGGTGCAAATCGAGTGGCTTTGAAACCCTTGAGGACAGCAGAGTTATCTGAGTAAGCAGACAGGGTAGCATCAGGGTTAGTCTTGTGTGTGTTTCTAATCATGCCAAAAAGGGAGTGGGGTTTCAATTCACCATCAATTGTCCAGTCAGCGCCAAAGATCTTGTGACGGCAATGTTCTGAATTGACTTGTGCAAACATGAATAACTCAACGTCGGTTGGGTTGCGTTGAAGACCTGATTGACCATCCTTTCCGACAAAAGCATCGATCAAATAATCAATTTCATCATTGGCGAGAGCTAAGCCTAAAGTTGTGTTGGCATGTACTAATTTCTCACGGGCAGCTTCAGGGTTGTTGTTGTTTTCATTCAACAAATCTACAACGGTCAATGGAGCAGGAGCACCGTGTTGGAAAACAGCATCAGATTCAGGGATAGAAAGTGAAACATATTGTGTCATACGATCGTGGATTAAATTTACAATAGAGTTGATCTCTTCAGTGGACAAAAGAGAACCATCTTCCTTAACGATGCGATAAGCTGTACCACGCTCAATACGTTCGACTTGATCGTACAAATTACAAAGGTGAGCGATGTTGGTAGCCTTAGAGGACCAGGGAGAGATGGTACCAGCACGAGGCGCAACCAATAATGTAGTAGACAAAGGTTGTTGTTGATTAGTATTCAAGAAAGATACGATAGATTCATGTTCTTTGGAATCAATGGGGTAGTAGCCATAAGTAAGTAAGTTGCGTAAAATCTTGCCTGATTCAAAAGATTCACCTAAAGTGCTTTCTTGACCGGTGCGTGGTTGGACAAAATGGATATGAATAGCCGAAATAGAAGAAACTGAAGGGACAGTTTTCTGAATATCCCTCAAGACACTAACGCTCTTAAAGCTAGAAAGAGCAGAAGTGCCAGGAAGTACCAACATGCTGGGATTTATGTGTTTTTTTGAAGAGAAGAAGGTCAATGTTTGTAAATTGAGATTTTTTTTTTTATTTTATTCCGCTAATCTAGTTGATTGATGGTCACCAAAAATCAAGTCCCAATGACTCAAATGCAAAGATTGCAATATTTCCTAAAATGGAAGGATCTTTAAATTCAACAAACAGACTTTTGTAACTTTTAAGGGTAAATCTTAAAGTATGCTGCTGTCAGATTTAACACGTAATCTGTTTGGTTATAAGAGCTTCTTTTCACTTCAATATCTCCTCAAATTTCGAGTTTTCAGCATAAAGACCTGAAGTAGATGAATAATTTTCCATCCAATACAAATCAAATTCCAAATTAACTACGCACCTTTGATATTGTACCAATCATAATCATTGACTGAAAACTATCTTGCTCGTAGTAGATACATCATTCTAAAAGCAATGCAGATCTTGGTTATTAATGATCGGAGTAATTGATTTCATTTTATTAAACAAGTTGAAAATAACTATAAGAATTGTATATGTTTCGTTACCTTTGCCAGCTTTTAGCTATTTGAATTAATATATTCTGTCCTTTGAGTTTTTTATAGATGCTCATCCGAATAAAGATGGCTAGTTATGATACTAAATATAACAGTCAATCTTCTTATAAATATCAACTATCTGACGCTTATATTCCAAGCATATGTCAACTATTTATTACATATTGATCTTTCATATAAAAGTAGATTTGAAAATTTGCTTTTCATCCTATGTACAGGTGAGATATGGCATTTACTCGTAAATGATTCCATATTATGCAGATATCCTTTTTTCTATCATTTTCATTTGGATTATGTTTAGTATAGTTAAAATTACACTATATGTAGCACATCCTGTTCATCTTAAATTAACCTAATCACTATAACTGACCCGGCAATATCGTTATGTTTATCGCCCCTTTATACAAAATGTCACTGAGAATGTGTTTTCAATGTGGTCTTTTGAAATAAAATCATAATAAACGGATCAAAAAGAAGCAAATATCTGACATGCTTTTTAAAAGTTAATTAATTTGACATAGCTTTTGTAATATTTTTAATTGGATGAGCCCCAAAAGGCTTTAGCAACAATATGATTGCTATTCAAGTTAGCATAGAAGCTATCAAATAGCCTAAATATGAATGACCAGATAGGATTGGTAAAGTCGATTTAAGCACCTGTGAATTTATTACTCTAAACGAAGGGTCCACCTACCAATAAGTGAGAAATGAGAGAGGGGGTTAATTAGAGCGTTCTATTATCAATTATGATCTTCTTTCTCTTGATATTATTTGAAAGTGACTAGCTCAAGACAATGCTCGACAAAGAGACAGACACAAGGTAAAAAAACATAATCCTTAGGAGCATACAGCTAACTGAATAATCAAAGTTTTGAAGTGAAGCCAATTGTATAAATGAAACGATAATCATGAGCAATCTTTCTACAAACGAGAAGACATGGTCGTAATCATAATCTTTTGGCTACAAGAGATCATTAGTGTCAAGGCACAATATTCAATTACAGTATAAAGGGATTTCATAACTCAATAAAACTAAAAAATAATAATTATTGACCATGAATATGATAAATCCCTTAATAAGTGACTGACAAAATACATTTTTATCGTGTTTGAGAATGGCTGCTTTCTGTTGGTTATTTCTGCCAGTAGAGATATGATGCCCATTTATACAAGATAAAAACAAAAGCATATTATCTTCACATCATTAGACTTTTGTTTTTTCTTTTCTTCTTAATATGCATTACGATTATAATACATATCCTTTTTATAATGTTATGGAAAATGCATTTCACCATCACTAGATGGTCGGACGTATAACTAAACTTGTTTAACTTGCACAAACAACTTTAGGATTGTGACTATCCTTTCAGGTTCCACATCAATTACACGATACAGGAAAAGCCTACTTGCGATATCAATGAATGTTTTATAGATTGAGTCCCCTTAAAGCGACAATTACTTATTTTCATTCAAGAAGCAGAATTACACAATTCTCTTTTAAATCAACTGCATTCGTTAATTCTCAAAACATGAACGAAAAGAATGCAGAAAAAAAGCTTGCAATTTCACAGAAATCTTCAGCAGATCTAAATGTTCCACTCAGCGATATTGCACAGCTACATATAAGCAGCTTATCTACTCCACCAAAAGCCGATAGCAATTCCAAAATCTCAAGTGCTTTAAAAAAAAACGCGAAATTTGAATACAAGAAAGGAGTTGTAGAGTTTTGGGATAACGAACAAAACAATGAAATAGGGAACTTGGATATAGGCACAAATGAAAAGAGAGCATATGGCATTCCTTATTGGCAGTCCGTATTTGAAATTAAGCAAATAGAAAAATTAGATGGTGTTCATATCCGAAAAATGTGTATCTATACCAAGAAACCGCTGTCAAAACTACCTGCATTAGAATTCGTTTATGACAACATGCTGTTTAATGTTTTCGTCCGAAGTGCAAAAAATCCTACTTATTTTAAAGATGAATCCGATGAATTACTGTTAAAATATACAATTGCGTTAACCAAGAGGTTGACAAATAAGGATTATACATGCACCCAAAAGAACGCGCCATATTTTATTCTTCCCTTGGAAACTGCTGTTAGTGAATCTGTATTTCAAGAAAAAATTGATTGGCAAGAAATTGAAAGGACTGTTACAAATGATACTAAACAACGTATATCTCTTCATAATTCAAAACTCAGTGACAAGCTTGTGTTCAAACCAAACAACGAAAGCAAATTATTCTTTGTTAAATATACACAAACAGACTCATCCGTGCTAGAAGATATTAGCATGATAAACAAAGAACAAAATACTCTGGCTGAAGACAGTAAAAACCAATCCAAAGCAGTCAAACAAGGTCCGTTAATACAAGCCTTTGCTTTAACAAAAGAAACTAAGCAATTCATAAAAAACAAAACTAAAATGGATGTTGACCCAGAAACCAAGTCGACAGTATGGCTTAAGCCTGAGGAGCATCGTATATTCCCAATAAGCGCCAGTGTATACCAAGCGTCTCAGCTAATTCCTGATATCTTGTTACAGATCGACGCTTTCTTGTTGATACAGCAACTCAAGACAGTACACAACCTTCAGTTTATTGACGACGAGCTCATGCTTGAAGCTTTTACTTCTCCATCAGCAAATAGAAAGCAAGATTATGAACGTTTAGAATTTTTAGGAGGTAAATTATAACAAAGAAAAAAGGGTTGGAAAAGCTAATAGACTTGGATATTTAGACGCTGTACTAAAATTTATTGTTTCAAGCTATCTTTATGCTAAATATCCAACCTACAGTGAAGCAGAACTGACAAGTCTTCGTCAAGTCATGACTAGTAACAAATCTTTTGCAAATATTGCCAAGGATCTCAAACTACATCGCTATATCATTAGTCAAAGTACTGTTCGTCGTTTCTGGCGACCGCCCCATTTTCAGAATGTGCTTGATAGTAATAAAATCAAACATTGGCTAACTCACCACTTGGTCTCTGATAATACTCTGGCTGATATAATTGAATCTACCGTGGGTGCCGCTTTCTTAAGTCAATCTATAGATGGTGCTATCTATGCTGCCACTCAACTCAAATTGCCTTTGGGATCTATCAAAGTTTGGTCCGATCTGCGTCATATCTGGACACCTTCACCAGCCAGCGCCACTGGTCAGATCAACATTGATGTCGTCCGCGTAGGCGAAATGCTGGGATATCAGTTCAAGAATTACCTTTTAGTGCAAGAGGCACTGACACACGGAAGTGTGATGGATTCTCTTGTACCTTGCTATGAACGTTTGGAATTCTTGGGTGATGCCATCTTGGACTTTTTCGTTACACAATACATTTACCAAAAACATCCTACTGCTGCGCCAGGCATATTGCATAACTTACGCAAATCATCCGTCAACCATCATATCCTCAGCGCGGTATGCTTGAATATGGGCTTAGATAAGCACATTATACATGTTTCAGCTGAAATAGCCGCTTCGATACTCAAAGCTGAAGCAATACACAAGGACATGCAATCAAAAGGAAAAGATACGGATGAGTATTGGTTACACCTTAATCCTCCTAAAGTACTTTCAGACGTCATTGAAAGTTTAATGGGTGCCATACTAGTAGATTCGGGGTTTGATATCAATCAAGTTGAGGAGTTTTTTGAAAGATGGTTTAAACCTATTTTAGAAAAGCATATTTCTGTAGAAACGATGTCAGTCCATCCGATGAGTCAATTAAACACGTTGATTCAGAATCTGGGCTGTATTAACTGGACAATACAGTAAGCAATAATAAAATATACCTTTAGTTGGGCATTTAAAAGATAAAAAAATGTCTAGGAACAATACAGTATCTTCTGCAGCACAAAGTCAAGTTTGTACTCTGCTGATCCATGGGAAAGAATTCGCGACGGCATCCGGAAAAAACATAAAGGAAGCCAAAAAAAATTTAGCTACCAATTGCTGCAAGGAGATTGAAAATGATTTAGAAAGATTCAAATTTCTCTGTACGTGTCATAGGTAATGAATTTCATCTTTTTTTTTAAAGTACAGTATGTGCTGCGGAAAATAAACATTTAAAAAGCATCGGCCGGACGTTGCCTGACCCTTTTTTTCTATTTCTTCTCCTTTACCCTTTATAGTCATGGCTGCTACTGATTTAGATACTTTCTGCTTTCAAATTCCTAAGGTGGAACTTCATGCTCATTTAAATGGTAGCCTTAGCCCTGCCACCATGAAGGAATTGGTGGAACGTAAAAAAGATACCAAACCGGAGTTAAGTCAGTTCAAGATTCCTGAATCTCTAGATAGTATAGACGAGTAATCATTATGTATATGCTAATGTTCAAAGAGCATTTTTTTAAACTTAAACAATTATAATAGCTTCTTCCCCTTGTTTCGCTTTATATACCAATTGACTGACGACGAAGAAAGTGTCAAAGTGGCTACAAGAAGTGTGATTAATGAATTTGCCCAGGATAATGTTCAATATTTAGAATTAAGAACAACACCTAGAGCATGTGAAGAAACAGGTAAGTTGCTGATTACTTTATGTTTTGGATTCAATAGAGATCTAAGAGATGGAGGATAGGTATGACGAAAAATTCCTATATTGAGGCAGTCACTAGTGTAATTCAAGAGCCAAGAGAGGATATTATTGTTAAGCTCATCGTATCTATTGACCGCCGAAATACTTTGGAAGAAGCACAAGAAGCGGTTGATTTAGCTTTAGCTTTTCGATCTAAAGGTGTTGTAGGCATTGATCTTTGTGGTGATGTAAAGAAAGGATCATTTGAAAGTTTAAAGCCTGCCTTTGATAGAGCAAAGGAGCATGAATTTCCCGTAACGTTACATTTTTGTGAAGTGATTGAAAACTTGGCAGAAGCTCCCGAAATGCTAGCCTTTAGACCTCAAAGATTGGGACATGCTAGTATCCTTGATGAATCCTGTAGAAAAATCGTATATGAGAGCCATATACCAATTGAAATCTGTATGACCTCTAATATAATTTGCCGTACAGCCAATAGCTTTAAGGAACACCATATTAAGGAACTGATTGATGCTGATCACCCCTTTGTCCTATGTGTAAGAAAATGAGAATATTAATGTGAAGTTTAAACTAACGAGGACTTAAAATAGACTGACGATAAAGGTGTGTTCTTTTCTACTGTATCAAATGAATACAAAATAGCAGGAGAAACTTTTAACTTAACTTTTTCTGAATTATTTAATATTTCCTATCACTCAATCGATGCTATCTTTGGAGGCAATGCAGTAAAGACAATATTGCAAAATAATTTACTTGCATGGAAAAAGAAGCATATATTAGAGTTTTAATCCAATTTCAATTTTAAAAGTCAAATGCAGTAATTAGAATAATTGACTGCCAAATAAATACTGTATTTCCACTTCAATTTCGACCAAACCGGCAACTAAATTCGACCAACAAAAAATAAATTACGACCAAAAGTGACGTCTCATTTCGACCAAATGAACTTGCTTATTTCGTCCATTTGTGTACCTTTATTTCGACTAAATTAGAAAGAACTTTTCGACTAAAAATAAAAATAAGCTCGACCAAGCTGCAATGAGCTTTCAACTACATGGTCGAACTAAAGAGAAGTAAACATATACGGCTGGATAGCCCTATCCTTTTCTTTCTCTGTGTAATTCTGATACTGCTGTCTATTAGTTTTCTTCTTAGCTCTATTTTCTTCCACTATGTTAACTTGCGGCTCTTGAACTTGATTTGAGACTTCTGTATTGAAAACTTCATACATTTGAAATTTGTTTTGATCATTAAACTCATGGACGTTGTCAGATTCACTCATAATTAATAAAAGGAATTTTAGTTGAAAGCTCATTGCAGCTTGGTCGAGCTTATTTTTATTTTTAGTCGAAAAGTTCTTTCTAATTTAGTCGAAATAAAGGTACACAAATGGACGAAATAAGCAAGTTCATTTGGTCGAAATGAGACGTCACTTTTGGTCGTAATTTATTTTTTGTTGGTCGAATTTAGTTGCCGGTTTGGTCGAAATTGAAGTGGAAATACTGTAAATATAATGAATTCCTCATTTCATGTCAAATCGAGCAAATACGCGTTCAAATTGGCAGTTAAGAAATATGATATCTCCTTTTTGGATAATGTATCTAAATTATACTAATTTGTTGTTGGCTACCTTTACCAGTAAAATCAAAGCCTCTCTCCCATACCCAGCAATACCAACTGTTGAGAACCAACCGACCAACAGCATACGTCATTCTATGAGAGAACAAACAAAGCGTCATTAATAAAGCTGTATTAGTGGATATCCCGATTATTCTCACAAAAGAACCATTGTAAGCAGAACTGCAAGGTCAACAAACCTAAAAAAAACAGAACAATATGACAAAAAAAAACTCCAGTACAGTAATATTACCCAAATCATTCGCTTTCTACAAGTACAGATAAAGGCTTTGCGCACCAGATAAGATCATTATATTTATTCAGTTATCATTGTTTTCGTGATATAAAGAACAACAACTTCATTGATGTATATCATGATCTTTTCTTTTTCTTGACATCAAAGAAGCATTAAACCATCCTCTAAATCGATTGAATATTTAAAGGAAGAGTATAGAAAGAAACGCATAACAGTTGAAAGGGTAAATTTGTTCAGCAGTGTAATCTAGTGTGTTAAGCTTATCTAACCTAATACATGCAAAAGCTATAATAGAAACTCAAACGTGCACGGACTGCGGTGAAGATAAAGGCAGCTACTTGTGCAGTAAGTATATTTAGAAAGCAAGCCACATTGGATGTAAACTTAATCTAAATAATTTAAGTAAAAGGAAAAGAAAAAGGAAAGAAGACTACGATACAAAGGTTGATAAGTTAAAAGAAAGTGCCAGTGACTTGAAAATGAACAATCCAGCAGTAGTTCAGCTAGTATCGTCAAATTCAGGCCTTGCGATGGAACATATCATAGCAGTTCAAAATTCAAAAGTTGTCAAAATTTAAGCTTATACTTGATGAAACTTTGGAGAAACATTTTGGCAAGAACTTTGAGTGTTATACTCGCAATATGTCCCTAGAATCTGTTATTAGACCAGATTATAAATATATGTTTATAGGAAAAAGTTACTACTCTCAGCAAATTTATTGAAAATATTGTATTTCGCGCCCAAATATTTCTAAAGGCATATGTCGTTCAAAACCAAGGATCAACAGGTTCCATCAATGTTGTAATTCAGCAAAATCTTTGGTGCTTGATTTCTCAATTAACCATGGGCTAAAAAGTAATAAATCTTACGTATCAAATCCAATGGTTTTTGTGTTCAATGACTTCAGAGTATCATATCTTTCTACGTTTTTTTCGTTAAGGGTTCACTCGATTACTAGATATAGCGACTCTTTATTTGCTGCTTGTGTAATTTCCTCCATTACCTATCTGGATGACAGGTATTCTTTATCAAGAGTTAAAATACAGAGTAAAATTGTTTCGTTGGGTTTTTGTAGGTATTAACGACTTTAGAACACCACAGGTAAATGTTTAAATAATGAATTTTCTGTTCTTTTGTCAATGTATAACTGTATACTTGTAACAATTACAAGTAATGCAATATGAAATAATCCAAACCCGCCGAAGAGAAACATATCTCGTATTTTGGATTGCAAAAACTGTATAATGGTTTGGAACAGAGATGTGAATGTCAGCAAAAATATTCTTGACATCCCTTTCTCTATCTGGAGAGGTGAAGCTCGACCAAAACATTTACAAGGAATCGACACAGAGGAAAGGGTTTTGCCCTCACCGGTGATTTAGATATTTACAAGGTAATATATTTGATATTGAATGTTGATATGCCTTGCAGCCGATACTTACAATTCTTCTTTTTGTCTGAAAATTGCTCTTTTCTTGTTTGAAACCAACTTTTTACTAGTCTGAAATCATTTTTACTTTGTCTTCATTCAAATTGAAAACACTGTAAGTTAAACTGACTTCACTAGTAGTTCTCCACTTAGTTCTCTTCTTACTCTCTTCCTTTCCATTCATTTTTACCCTTGATCCTAAAGAGTTTTTTAGCTTCTTTTTATTCTTCCTTTTGATCTGACCCGGGTGAAGCGATGACTACAACACATCATGCGCCTATTGCAGCCTTGTAAAATATAAATAAAACACTCGTTTAAACGCAAGATAAGTTGAAGGAAACTTCTGTCCACTTTCCATCGCTTTCAATGGATTTGTGTTTTGTTGGAAAGTCTTTACTCTGCGCCACAGCAGCAAGCAACTCCAACAACTGCAGGCAGATTTAGCTACTTCCCATGCTGAGAGTTGCAAATTACAACAAGAGAACGTTTCCGCAAGGAAACAACTTGTTCTGAAGCCGCTGACCACAGATATCCCACTTTCTCCATCTGGACATACCGCATCGTCAACCGTTTCTTCCCTCCCTCGTAATCCTCCCACTCTATCAAAACGCCCCTCTTCACCTAGAGTTGCTAAGTCTAAATGCGATACTGCCCAACCTAGCCTGACTGCCATTGTCAGGCAGATTCCTTCACCTGCGGAACCAATAAGCTTTAAACACATCCATGTTCCCATTCGATTCCCTTCCCTCTACAACAATTATTCTCTCACCTTTGCAGATTTTCTATGAAACTGAGCTTCGTTCACAATTGAGCAAATTTAGCATCACAGTCTGTGAAGGTTTCGATTCCTTAGATGTCTCAATCATGCGTAACCCTATTCCCGTCAATGAACCCGCCGGTTGTAAAGTCCGACGTGCTCGCAAGGCATTCCTCCATCGAATCGACATCGCCCTGCAGCGATTCAGGGCTCCTATTCACAATGCTGCTGCCCACTTCTTTGACCAGTCTGGCCATATTGACCTTGAATATTTGGCGTTGTATAACCTTATCCTACCATAAAAGTACCGCGCAGGACACGTTTTTGACCATATGTAGCTTCCATGGATAAATGTCCAACGTGGATACCCAACCGCTTGTATCATCCTTTATGAACCTGACAAAACAAACCCGCGCTTACATTCTCAGCCTACTTCGGGCAAAGATTGCCCCAGAGCTCACACTGATCTCTATAACACGTCTTTCTCTCCTTACTTCTTCACTTTTTTTTTTGCCCTTACTCCCATGAGGAGATTTTTTTAGGTTCTTTTACGTTGCAGTTGATCTGACTTGGTCAATTATGGTGTATAAATACTGCGTGCTCATTTAAACCTTCAAATAAAATATCTTGTTTAAATAGAAGATACACTGAAATAAGCACATTGATTTCATGACAGAGTGATCAGCGGGGTTTATCGGCTTACCATTAAATCTCAGTGTCCATTGATGGTAACATGACGCAAATATTGAAAAAAATAAAAATATGCGCAGATAGAATACCTCTTTTATTTAGCAAATCCATTGTACAACTTTACTTTTTTTGATAATATGTCCTATTATTTAAGAAGGCTATCAAGGCGTACCAAAGCCACCTTGGGTACAAGTTTGTTAGGTTTTGGGCTTTATAGCTATGATTCCCGCAGTGAAGCTCAGATACTCGGCCGCAATGTCAGAACATTTTACAATGGCATTGCAGTCGCACTCGATTACAAAATCAACTTTAAACCTGGACCCAGCAAAGAAGACAGTGAGAGGATTGAAAACCTGCATGAAAGAGTGGCCAACCGGATCTTTGACGTCTTTGAACAGAACGGAGGGCTGTATATAAAGATTGGCCAAGTGATAGGCACTCAATCTGCCGTGCTACCGCCAGCCTATCAAAGACGAGCTCGAAAGCTGTTTGATGCCGCGCCCGCGGTGCCTTTTCGTGCAGTAGAACGCGTCTTTATGGAAGACTTTAATGGATTACACCCAAGTGACGTGTTTGCCGAGTTTGACTTGACACCGATCGCTTCAGCTTCCATTGCTCAAGTCCACCGAGCTCGATTGAAAACGGGTGAGATCGTGGCTGTTAAGATACAGAAACCGGCAATTCAGAAGCAAATCAATTGGGATCTGAGGGCTTTTCGTATCTTGCTCAAAGTGTACGAGTATGTATTTGATCTGCCTTTGGCTTGGTCCAGTGACTACGTTGAAGAACATATGCGCATGGAAGCTGACTTTCAAATTGAAGCAAGGTACATCAAATGAGGCAAAACGATCTCATAACGAGCTCATCCTCATGATTTATAGCAATGCAAAAAAAGCATGGGAACACCTTCAACAAGAGAAATCACTTGATGGGAAGGTGTACGTACCCAAGGTTTATGACGAATACACTTCAAAACGAGTGCTTGTGTGTGAATGGGTTGATGGTATACAGTTGACAGACACTAGAGAATTAAAAAATAGAGGATTAGACTATAAAGAAGCCATGAGAATTTCTGTAGAAGCCTTTTCTAGTCAAATATTTCGCACTGGATTTGTACATGGTACATTTTTATATATGCCTATTTTAGTTGTACTCATATTTTATGCTGTTTAGGTGATCCACATCCTGGCAATGTATTAGTGAGACATAACCCAAAAAAGAAAAGACAAGTACAGGTGATAATAATAGACCACGGTCTGTATATTCAAGAATCCGAAACATTTAGATTAGAATACTGTGAACTTTGGGAAGCTTTGTTCATGCTTGATATACCCAGGATGACACGAATATGTGAAAAATGGGGTATTCATGATGCCAATATGTTTGCCTCTATTACTCTTCAACGACCTTTTTCAGGAAAAAAATCGATTGATCAGAGTGTGGATGTAAAAGAAATGTATGACTTGCAAGTGCACATGAAGGACAGAATAAAGCATTTTCTGAGAGACCAAGAATTGTTTCCACGAGAGTTGATTTTTATCTCAAGAAACATGAATATTGTAAGAGCCAACAATAAATCAGTTGGAAGCCCTGTCAACCGTCTGAATTTGATGGCAAGGTGGGCTGTTCAATGTAAAGATGATAGAGGATCCTGGTTGAGTTGGCGATCTGTCATCTTTGAAGGAACACTATTGCTGATGAATATTGGATTTTGGTTTGTGCGATTACGAGATGAGATGAATAAACTAGTATTTGGAGTGAGTTCCAAAGGATTAGAGGACATATTAGACGAAAGAATGAAAGACGAGGCAAGTACTTTAATTGTCTTTTTGACTTTTTTAATTAATTATATTGTTATTATTAGATGTTTAGACAATTTGGTATTAAAGTAGATCCTTCTGTATTTGATGGATAATGAATAGTTTAAAATAAAAGAAAAAGTTGCATGTTTAGATGTTTTTAAACTAATAGAAGCTTCAAAAAAACAAGATGATACCAACTCAATAAAATTTTCAATATATTTTGAAAGACGCAAAGCCATCGTTTGCATTTCATTCCATGCTCTCGTTTCCATTTTAGACTATGTGGATAGACTATTTGATTACAAGATTCTTTTTGATGATAAAAAAAATTCATTACAGTTGAATCTTAAGCAGTCAAATTTAATTTACAAATACTTTGCCACATTGGTCTATGATTTTCGTACTTTTTTTTAAAAAAAGAAAAAAAACTTGTTAACGATTTTAGTTAAAAAGATAATGATTGATTGAAGCCAGGGCGAAATATCTGCTATTCGCAAGGACTTTGGTGAATCAATGAATATATTATTGTATCACTAGCGCATGAAAAGAGTATTAGAGAAGCGCACAAGATCAGGTATAGAAGTTATTAATATAAAATAGAGTGTACAAGCAGATGGTGTTGTCAGAACTAATTTGAATACTATGATTTATATTGTCAATTTTGATTTTCTTAAGGCTGGATTCCAGGAAAAAGCCTAATTCGTTTTCAGTCCTTATTGTGCACGAAAGACAGTGTATGATTATGCTTTGTAAACTATGTGACTTTGTTACCAATATCTTGCTTCAATTATGCACGTAGTAAGCGACTCTACATCACTAAGCTTACTACACTTTACTTTTCCTTTTACAACAGCCTAGGATCGTTCGATTGGATTAAGTTCAGGCGAGTAAGGAGGGAGGTACACTGGGGTATAACCTCTGTTAATGATCATAGGATCAATTACTTTGGGGATGTGGATGGGAGCATTATCCATGACAATGAAATAACCTCTCATTTCAGGAAACCCATCCATAATATCCATAGTATCGTTTAAAAAATGAAGATAATGGCCATCTTTGGTACCTTTAGGAACAGATAACCTATCCTGAGGCGTCTTCCTCTTCGTAGCTCCTACTACTTTTTTCCTCTTAACATTTCTAGACTCTCTCATGTTTAAGTTAACAACGCCAATGGCCGAGATAGCACCAATAACAGTGTGAGTGACTCCTCTAGCTGAAAGTGTTATGAGAATAACGATCACTGAGTCAGTTTTTGATTCTTTTCAAAAAAAAAAAAAAAAAAAAAAAAAAAAATCAAAACGTACTGTGTGTAAAAAGGTTCAGAGCTCATTTTTTTGAATTTGCGTTTATTAAAAGCAATATCCATAGACGAAGTAATTTTTAACGAATCGGCCCATTTGGGTCGATTGGGGTAATCTCTACTTGTTAATAAAAGTTTGATTTGCCATAGTCATTTCTTGTTCTTTTGTTACTTTGCTGACACATTGTCAAGACAGACTTCAAGTCTTGATATTACAAACCGAGTAGATCTGCCTGGGTTAGCCGCTGCCAAACAACATGTATAGTACTATAGCAGATTTATCTCTCATTACACAATTTGAAACGAGTAAAGCTTAAACTAAATTTAAACAAGCATACTATAGTTTATTGATTTATTAATAAGGGTATTTTGAGGGAAACTCGATAAGCGGTATGAAAATTATATTTTATGTTTTTCGTTATTTACGCTATTTTCGCTTTTTCTTCCTTCAGCTTAAGCTTCAGTGCCTTCTTCCTCACCGCTTCTTCTTCTCTTTTTTTTTTACTTGCTTCGACACTGAAACAAGGTAACAACAGGTCTTTCAATGGTTCTACTTTTTTACGTCGGCAATCTCTTTTCTTACAAGCTTATCACTCTCCTCCATAATTAATCTTGCTTGGTAGACAACCTTTAATATTGTGAGGAGCTGATTAGATATGTCATCAACTTCCTCAGGCAAATCAATTGAGCTCAAAGGGGTAATTCTTGTTACGTACCCTGCTGATGAATCACAGAGAACCATGGTAAATTTAGTTTCTAAATAAAGAAAAATTCATCATTAGGAAAGGGGTAAGGGACGATGTTACAATTGCAAACCTTTACTTACCATACAATAAATATCCGACAAGAGTGAATTGACGAATTCAACTAGGTGCCGCTCTATATAAACTATACATCATATCTTTCAAGACTTTTGTCATTTTAAACGAACCGTCGTAGAGCTGCTTTGTATCATCGTCAAACCGACGACATTCACAGCAGCCATACTTCAATCTTTGGCGAGTAAAGAGCAGATCGACTTTTCTTTCCGTAATCTTTCTCTCCATTTTTTCTTCAGCTGCTAATATTCTACCAAGATTTCTACTAACAAAAGAAGATTTACTTGATTTCTCACCTCTAAATTATTGGAAACACAACCAATTCTGTTAGTAATTAGAATTTTGGGAATAAACTGAAGGTTGTACTTTACCCGATACAATTTATTTTAGAATCATCCAGAACGGTGTCGAGAAAAAATCAAATTCTGCGAAGTATATCGCCTTCAGTTTGATGGTTGAGCGGCAATTGTTGATATTTAAAAAGCTTAATATAATTAAGCACTGTATCTTTAGCCCATTCACAGGCAGTGGAATCAAATTCTTGTTTCAAATACTGCTTAAATGAGTCAGCATCGGGAAGCTTTCGAGCTTCAAGTATAAAATTATTTAATTCTGCTGGCAATGCTGGAAGATCCTTTTCATTGCAATTCATCATTTCAGCAATATCTTGATCACTGAAATATTTCTTCCAACTTTCGTCGCTTAAATCGAGAATGAGAGAGTGTACTGGACTAAAAAATAATTTTATAAGTATGTTGCGATAAAAAAACATTATTCGATACTTACTACTCGAAATTACAAGCAAGTACAAACTCTTTCATCTTTTTCTCTACGACCATACCAGAAGACAATTTCCACATAGAAGATTCATTTAAATCTTCATACAATTTTTTAATATAATCCTTGTCTAGAAAAGATAACCTTGGTTGTTTTGGAGCAGACGAGGCAGAAGAGGATGAATTTAATGATGATGAATTTTTAGAAACGCTCCAAAAGGTTGAATGTTGGATGAACAATACTCATCTTTTTGCAATACAGTAGTCGCTCTATTTAAGGGTGTCTGATTTAAGGGTATTTTCTATTTATGGGTGAGTTTCTAAAGAACGGCATAAGTCCCCAGCATAAATACCACTATATCACTATTCTATTTAAGGGTGCAACGCAAATATTTTTTACCACTAAATAGAAAATTTTTTATAAGTGATAGTTTTTTGGAGCACTCTAACAATAAATTTTTTACTTTGTAAAATAAGATCGAAGATCTGCTTGCTCTTTTGATTTATTTAATTCAGCACACGAGTCAGCCAATCCCATTCGAATTTGGCGATGTAATTTACGATCAAGATCGTCCAAAGGAACTTTGTACATGAGAATAGTTTCATAGGCTTCTCTCAACCGTTTTTTACACTCTACTATATCGACACGCTGCTCATCTTGCTCTGTATTACCATTTTCTTCTGTTTCATTTATGTTGCCTTCTGCCATTTCTTCATTATTAGTAGTGCTTGTTGTATAATATACTATCATCTCGCTTTCATCTGCTTCAAGGTTCAACTGGCTAACATCAGTAAATTTGCTGTCAAAGTTCCCGAGGAGATCTGGGAGCATTCCATTTATTGTTTCTGGTTTTACTTTAAGCCATGCATTAGCTAGAAAAAACATATCCTGAGCTTAATCCATTTTGTAAACATTCAGATTATCCAAATTTTTACTGATATACAGACATAAAGCACGATCGTACTGCTGGGCTCGGAAGTGTGCCTTAAAGTTGTCAATAATTCCTGTCTATACAAAATATTAATGAGAAAACTGTAAAACAAAAAGACAGTTTATATAACATTTTATCAACAAATAATAGGGTACCTGCATCAAGAGTCTGTAGCTTGTTAGTCGTGTTTGCTAGGAGAAATATCAATTTAATATTGTTGAGCAAAATTCTTATTTTATGAATGGATGCATTATCCAAAAGAAGAGCAATTTTTCGATTCTGTCTTCCAAAGGAAACATTTAACTTTTTCACGTATGTTGTCATCCAAGCATTAGTAGAATAATGGTATTCAATCTCATGTTTTTTTTCCAATTGCGGTCATGAATAACAAATTAGCTCTTGCTTTAAAGCATTTAGGGCTCTTGTCTTGTGCGATAACAATTGGTTGCCCTTTGTGTAAGTCCCATCCGAGTTACAGAGCAACCCAACTGTCAGACGAGTTTTACTTTTTTTAGGCTACCAAGCGACTCGGAATATATGGTTCTTCTTGGTGGTTGCTGGTAATATAAACCTGTTTCATCAAAATTCATGATATCTGCGGGATCACATGGCCCAAGAAGTTCTTCCATCTTCCTCAATTCGTTCTGAATGTTTACAGAAGAGATATCTACTGAGGCACTTTCACCATGCATTAGCCTATATTTACTTCAATTCGCTTAAAAAGTTTGGTGAGCCATCCAGAAAAAAATGAAATTTCATTTTCAAGAATTCTATCCTCCACTCAAGCAATAGGTCTTCATCAATTTGAGGATAGCGTGTTGTTTTTAGACTTTTGCCATTATTGACAACATTGATATTACTATATAACGTTTCAGCATTTTTGAGCATGTTTGATATAGTCTGTTGTGCAAGTGGTTGATCTAAATTGAATTTCTTCATAGCCCATTCACTTAATTCTGTTTGATTAAGACGATCAGTAGCATTTTGATCCAAAAGCTCAATTTTTTGAGAAAGAAAGGCGTACACGTTTATTATTAGACATTTTTTTTATAGATAGAATCTAATCAAAGAAAATAAATTTTGTTATGTCATATTTATTCTTGTCAAAATTATTTTGAGCCTACGATTCGTATATTATACTTCCAGCAACTTTGATCAAGTCTTAAGCAAGTTTTGATTTGTTAATGTCCTTACACAATTACCAAATCTATACCAACTGACAATGGCCTATGTGGAAACATGTTGTACAAACATATCTATAATGCAGCTACAATGCATATTAAGTGATTTCAATTTTTTAACAGCTACGAATTTCGATTTAAGGGTATGTTCTATTTAAGGGTGGATATTCCAAAAATTTTGGCCACCCTTAAATGTAGCGGCTACTGTATTCAAGTATTCTTTAAGATCATCAGGAATACTGGGCAATTGTGGTGCTCTATGCTGTCTGATTTCATTTAACTCTGCTACTGTGAAATACTGCTTCCAAATAAAATCATCTGGATCAAGTATCAGCGAGTGTACTGGGTGTTCGTATATTGACTTCAGTTAATTTTTTCATTTGATCGTCAACAACCTTTCCTGTAGACAACTTCCAATTGCCAAAAGTGGGAATGCTATTGTACAGATCGATAACATGCTCTTTTTCTAGTTTGGTCAATTTGTAATTCGAGTTGGTTGATTTACTGGTTGATGAACATTCAGGATTTTCAAAGTTCAACGTATCAAAACAATCTTTGTTCGCTTCAAGAAGTCTGTAAGTCATCGCCTTAGCAACAGCCTTGATCTTTCTTTTCCAATCACCTTTGTATACGTTCAGGCTTTTTCCGTTATAGTTGTTCTCTATTAAATCTGATAGTTCTACAACTATGTCCCTTAGAGCAAACCCAACGGTCCCTATTAAATTAACTCTAATACCCTGAAATCAAGAAGTTGTCACCCAACGGACCCTATTAGCGGCCCTATTAAAGTTAATAGGTCTTAAAATTCCGCCCAAAGGTATTAACGTTAATAGGAATTATCAGACCTATTATCTTTTGTGTAATGCTATATGTAAATCATGTTAATGATGGATCTTTAACTTTTTCGCTTATATGTCACCTCAGAATACATCCAGTTGAGTTCTCTATACATTGAGCATGCAATAAGTTGATGGATGATTGCATTTTTAGTTTAAATAAAGCTGAATTTTACCATGATAAGCATTGCAAAACAACTTCGACTACATCGCAGAATTTTCTGACATACGAAAATATTCATCTACACAGTCGGCAGAGTAATCATGGGTTTTGAAGTGCACAGAGTGATATCCGTATTCACAAGCTACCTGGTGGGTGGCAGCTACCATTTTCTGGTAAGATAAAAATCTAGCTTTGCTAATAGTCTTGTGCTTATACTGAAGAAAGCGGTAATCCTTAAGTTAAATGACTTTAATAATACCAATAAACACGCTTCGGCGCATTCTGAAGCAGTAGCAAAAAGTTTTTTTGTCGTAGGTTGGTGATTACAAGCAACCATCTGCAATGAGACGAAGATGATCCCCACTGCGATCTTGGTTGACAACTTTATGACCACAAAATGACCTGACATAGTGGGTTTCTTCGTCATATTCAAGATTAAAGCCTTTCAAAGCAAGAAGGTACTAATTTGCTACGTTTTGGAATTGTTTAAATTTGCTGAATCGTTCTGCTACAGCTGCGTAAACATCGCCAGAGCTCATGTCAATTTTAAAAAATATAGTGTTGAAATTTTAATAGGGTACGAGTTAAAAGGGACCACAAAGTGACATCCTCACAAAAGGTATTAAATATTTAGTTCCGACCGATTGAATTTAATACTTTAATAGGGACTGTTGGGTTTGCTGTTAGGAAAACAAAAAGATAGAATTGGAGCTTAAGGTTTTTTTATGGTCGTTCTTTATTTTAAAACGCGAAACTCTTATCAAGAGTGATCTCTTTACAAAAATGGTAACTTTGTACAAGTGTCATCCATCACCCCCCCCTTTTTTTTACTTAACTCTACTTTTAATTAAAGAAAGACTATTTTATTGAACACTCTGGTGAAATAGTTACAGTATTTTATCGTTACTTGAATAATGAAAACATCTTTATTATTTAAGATTAAAGAAACATAGTATAACTCTTAGTAAGTTTTACCATTAAAGCTTGATAGCCACATCTATTTTTCTCTATTCATTATTTCTAATTACTATTCAGTTTTTATCCCTTTTGTCTTGAATACGGTACAATTTAAAATGAAAGATCATAGGGTTTCTATTATCGGTTCCTTTTCTTTTCAATGAGACAGCTATTTAATATAACAAACATAAATCATTTGTTGAGCGTTGTGTTAGTATTTAAAATAGAGTATTTAATTAGCATTACTTCCTTATAAACATAATTTACTTTTGATTTGTTAATAAAAAAACCCTGCGTTATTTATAGTAGTATTTCTGGCATTTTGCTGTTATTTCTTTCTACGCTTTGTTATGAGGATTGACTTAACACGGTTTTTTGTAACAGTTAGGGATGGATAAATTATTTTTGAAAAAATGTATTTACCTTCAGCAGTTCAAGAGATTGTGCTTTTTAAAAACTGTCATACAACATTGCGTGCAGATGGGTATGGTTTATCTTGTTCGATTCCTTGAAATGCAGATTCAAAGGACCATTCGCCCACGTTGGTATTTTCAAGGTGATTGGAAGTCATGGTGAATGAAGAAAAGACTTTTTTTTTACTTCCCTTTGCAGCTCGTATAACTATAACCAAATATGATTAACCAAAATCAAGATATGAGACGCTGGTAAAAAAAAAAAACATTAAAAAAACTTGTTTGTTTAAAAGAAAAAAAGTAGCACAGTTTTACATTCAGTACCTAAATATTCCATGCCTTTTCTCAAGCAATGTTACCGTACTAAGAATTGAAACATTGAGATACCAATATACTCTAGTTACGTATCTTTGTATTAACCGACAAATTAAATCTTATCCCTCGACAATAGAAGATAGGACATTCATCGTAGACATGGCTTTAAAAATATTGCTTTGAACAAGCTTCTCCGGATCAAGGCCAATTTGATTTTTTGCAAACGCCAATTTGATCTTTTTGTGGCCGACAATTACTTTTTTTGTAACCGACAATATCCACCAGCCGGACTGTATGAGTCTCAACAATCTGATGGGTAGGTAACAACAGTTGTAACAAAATACAGAACTTGATGATATGATGTTTATTAACTAAAACAATTTCTGTAAAAAAAATCAAGTCTTGGTTCCAATACGCCTGTTAGTCAGCTTAATGAAAATCATAAGACCCATCTGGTAAATTTTTTTGATGAGGATGCTTCTGCAACTATTCAGGACGTAGTAGAGAGTTTGACTGCGAACTTTGCTGGTCTAGAAATTAAGAAATCAAGAGTAGCCGAGTTTATGAGCGAAGAGTGCAACTTAAGCATCAAAATTGTAAGCCGTCATCCTCTTGGTAGAAGCAAAGAAGGAACTCTTTAAGCTCGTGCTTACTGGGTTAACAATGATAACATGGATTACCTGAAAAATTGTATCTTTGTTGATGAATCTGTATTTGATATCAATAAGCGTCGTAGTCGTGGATGGTCTAAACGTGGCACCCAAGCCGTTGTCAAAACACCTTCAGCTAGAGGAGTCACTCACACTGTTATTGGTGCTATCTCGGCCATTGGCGTTGTTAACTTAAACATGAGAGAGTCTAGAAATGTTAAGAGGAAAAAAGTAGTAGGAGCTACGAAGAGGAAGACGCCTCAGGATAGGTTATCTGTTCCTAAAGGTACCAAAGATGGCCATTATCTTCATTTTTTAAACGATACTATGGATATTATGGATGGGTTTCCTGAAATGAGAGGTTATTTCATTGTCATGGATAATGCTCCCATCCACATCCCCAAAGTAATTGATCCTATGATCATTAACAGAGGTTATACCCCAGTGTACCTCCCTCCTTACTCGCCTGAACTTAATCCAATCGAACGATCCTAGGCTGTTGTAAAAGGAAAAGTAAAGTGTAGTAAGCTTAGTGATGTAGAGTCGCTTACTACGCGCATAATTGAAGCAAGTGAAGCTGTACCTGTTGAACATCTCAGAGGATTTATTCAACATTCAGTAAATCAATTTGATAACTATCTTAAGGTCGCTATATAACATCAATACAATCATAATAAATAATTTTCGACCAACTGATTTTCAAAAAAAAAAGTGACCAAGTGAATTTTGAAAAAATGACCAAATGAAGTTCAAAAAAGTGTCCAATTGAGGGTGGACGCACTGTAACCTGAAAAACTTCTACCTAAAAATTACATGGTGGCTCCTGACGTGGCAGAATCAAAAATCAAACTGGTGGCTGTGACCTGAAGAAGGGTTTTTGTTGATGCTATAAATTTAGCTGAAACCCTGAGCTGTATAACAGTGGATCAGCCTTTATTGTCTCCGTTCAAATCGATTCGGGATACAATTGATAAGGAACATTGAGTACTACACTTGCTGAAATTTTCTTTTTTTGTCGAGAAATAATAATTCAATGGATCTCACAAAAATAAATCAATCAGATATGAATTGAAACAGCATATTCTTTACTATCCATCTTTAATACTTTTATATTCTCTTTGACCAAAATATTCTTTGTGATCTTGTATTTAACTCAAGTTACACAGAATACCGCCATTCTTTTTTTAAAAGAAAAGAAAGAAAACCAGGTAATCAAAACAGACTATTTAATTTGTATAGCTATTTTTATGAATTAAAAAAAAATTATTTAGGGTTGATCATAGACTTTCCTACTTGTTGATGATATTCAATGATCAAAATATGCTCCCATCCTAGGTTAAACTATTACCATTAATACATGCGATCTATGCGTCAACATGCATAGATCTAGCACAGTAATTCGGCCTCAGACAATTATTAAAAGACGAAAAGAGACAATTGTTTGATGTGTTCAATGTGACGGTGATACGGTAGTTTATATTTCAATGGATTAAAAGAGAGGAAAAAAAAACTTTTTTCTTTTTAAAAAAAACTTCAACGTATGGCTGTGATTGTTTAAATAATACCAAATGACAAATTGGGTTGATAAATTAGATGCTCGAGTGGCTCGATCTATCATTGGAAGATACTTTCAATTAGAATATTCAGGACATAGAAGAGAAAGAAAAGGAACAAGATTTACAACCGAATTACGTGCTGGAGTTACTGTATTCTTTGCAATGGTAAAAATAGAGGATATTCAAAAGGTATATTCAAACATGATTTAACATAGGCTTATATCATCTCTGTGAATGCTACAATTATTTCAGAAAGTGGTGGAACATGTGTCTGTAACAGTACTCCAACTGACCCAACCTGCGATAATGATCCTGCTTACCTCCAATGCCTTTATAATTTCAGACTTGACTTGATTATAGCTACTTCTATTTGTGCAATGATTTCTAGTATTATGATTGGTGTATTTGCTAATTTGCCACTGGGTATGGCACCTGGGTACAATAGAAGTCATCTAGTTCAATAACCAAAATTAATGCTAAAAATTAGTATGGGATTGAATGCGTATTTTACTTACACGATCGTTGGATACCATGGCTCTGGTAAAGTTTCTTATCAAACCGCACTGGCTGCTGTCTTTATCGAAGGCATCATCTTTTTCATTCTTTCTCTATTTGGTGTCCGACAGTGGTTTGCCCGTGTGATCCCAATGAGCATCAAGGTGGCTATGGGATGTGGTATCGGTCTCTATCTGTGTTTCATCGGTTTACAATCTTCAGCAGGTATTGGCTTAGTCGGACTGGATTATTCAACACTTGTCACCTTAGGCGGCTGTCCTGCTTCAGCTTTAGATGAACATGGTGCTTGTGTTGCAGGACATATGACTTCTCCAACCATGTACATGGGCTTACTTGGTTTGATCATCATGGGTCTCCTCATCATGTTTCGCGTTCAAGGTGCCATCTTGATTGGTATCATTGTGATCGCCATCACCTCCTGGCCTCGTAATAGTCCCATCACTTATTTCCCTTACACAGAAGCTGGAAATCAAATGTTTGATTATTTCAAAAAAGTAGCCACGATACACGATCTGAAGAATGTCATGGGACAATTTGACTTTGACATGACATCCAAGGAGATTTGGATTGCTTTGATTACCTTTTTGTATGTTGATATTTTGGATACCACAGGTACCATGTATTCTATGGCACGCTATGGTGGATTTACGGATACAGCAGGCGACTTTGAACATTCCACCTGGGCCTTTATGGCGGATGCTTGTTGTGTATCCATTGGGTCTTGCTTTGGCACTTCTTCTTGTACTGCCTTTGTTGAATCAGGCGCTGGTATTGCTGAAGGTGGCAGAACAGGTATCACTGCGATCACGGTCGCATTTGGCTTTTTTATTTCCATCTTTTTTTCGCCCATCTTTGCTAGTTTCCCACCTTGGTCAACGGGCCCCGCTCTCATCTTGGTAGGTTCGATGATGACATCCAGTGTACGTAATATCAATTGGGATTATCCTGGTGATGCCATTCCGGCCTTCATCACCATTACTGTCATGCCCTTTACTTATTCAATTGCTTATGGTGTCATTGGTGGTATCTGTGCTTACATTGCCCTCAATGGATTGGTTTATATCATTGACAAAGGTTCTGGTGGACGCATCCGTCCTGATTACTCTCAGCGTGAGGATTGGTGGACTGCAGTGCTTAGCAGGTCATTTGTACCCATGTGGATTCAATACATCATTGCAAAAATACAAGGAAAGGAGTTTAATTGGCATCAAGGCGAGTATGAGTTTGAAGAGCAAGAGGATGATGATGATGCGTATAGAGCACACTCTGAAGCAGTCAAAGAAAACCCAAGAGATCCAAGAGTCGTCATTGGATTAGAAGATGGATCCATGTTTAGTATGGAAACTAGAGCCAACGATAGATATTTTAAATATTAATTGTATATGCATCACAACAAACAAAAAATAAAAAATAGCTCATCATTTAAAAAGACTAAATCTAAATACTATTTTTTTTTATTTTATTTTATTTTACCTTTTTTTTTTTTTTTTTTTTTTTTTTAGTTAGTTGCAAGTGTTGATGTTTTCTTTCCTTTTTATAGTCAAGGCTTTGTTTATTTTGTAAAGCATAAAATTTCAAGCTTATACATTCGAGACTCCGTATTTTCTTTTTAAGGGCAAATTGTATCTCGAGAATACGATAGGTCGTTAGATTATGGTTTGAAGGGGGGGGAGGAAGGAAACAAAGCAAACAGGTAAAAACGCTTCGGTATGTTAATTGATGCTTATTTTTAGACTGTGTAGTGCCCTTAATCCTCCTACTATCCTTAACTTAAAAAGATCGACCTTCTTTTTTTCTCTTTTTCTTTTCTTAACCTCTTTCTTCTTAAAGTATAATGAAATTCTCTGTTGCCGCCATTTCTGCGATTGTTTTAGCAACCGTTGTTCCTCTGAATGCAGCTGACTCATACAGTGACGCTATGAAGACTTGGTGTGATGGTAGAGTTGATGAACCAAATTTTTAACAACATCAGAAAATAATATTTTATCTTAGGTCTTGGTGTTTCATTTCCTACTGGTGAAACTATTGTAGTTGCTGGTGAGGAAACCAAGGTCACTGTTAGTAAGTATACACTATCCCTTGATTACCATAAATAAACTGATCCAACCCCCCCCCCTTCATTTAGCCAGAAAACCTGATGAACGTAAAAAGACAATCACCGGTCTTGATGTAATACAACAAAAACATCATTTCGTTGTAAACATTTCTAAAATAATATTCATAGTTGTTCTCTGTGGACTCTGATGGAAACGCTAAATATATTCAAAATATCTGGGCAGGCAGTTATGATTTACAGACTACTGCTTCTCTCAAAGATACAATTCCTAATAGTGTATCAGCAGGTCTTTATTACTATCGGTAATTTTTTTTTAAAAAAAACCAAACAAGGTATTAATCATTTCATTGATAGTGTTTGGGTAACAAACTTAGTCAAGGACCCAAATGGCGACAAAGATACACATGGTCCTGACTGTATAGAAACATCCCATACCTTCAAGGTTACCTCTGGATCTCATACCAACGCTGCTGGAGATACTGAATATACCGAATCCATTGATGATGATAACATTTATCATCCTGAACATTATAAAGGTTGCTTTGGTCTATCTGTTGACTACCCTAAAAAGGGCAGTACATTTAACGTCGGTCATCATATTCATATTCAAGCCCTTCGTGACAGTGCTTCGCAAACAGATTCCTTGATTAAAGTTGAATTGTTCGAAGGAGATAAATTTAGAGGCGTTGCTTGGACTGGCAATGAACCCATCCAAAATTCTTTTACACTTAAAGATCATCTCAAATTGGAAAATATCAACCCTGAAGCAGACTATCGTTATAAGCTTTATGTTACTTCAAAACATTCTAATGAAATCTGTACCTTTCAATCAAAGACCTTCCATATCCAAGATTAAAAAAAAAAACAAAAAACAAATCCATTGTTGTTTGTGTGTTCGTGTCTGTGTAGTAATATAATAAAACTTTTTTTTTTTTTTTTTTTTCAAAAAAAGGGGGGATTATTTCTTCATCCCTAAGCCTGCTCGATCTTTTTGTGTAGCAAGTTGAATAGGTTCTGTGATGCCTGTCTGATTTTTACCTAGACTTTGTCCTTCTTGCCAACCCAACTTTTTCAACATGTCACTGCCGATGCCTTTGACTGCAGTTTGAGGAGATGACGAAACTGGAAGATGAGGTACAGGCGACGAAACTGAGACAGGGGGAGTAGCAATTTGAGGCTTGGGTATAGGTGTGGCATCTACTGTTGTTTGTCTCCTTAATTCTGCACGATCTACATATTCGTCATTGACTTGTTGTGTACTACCAAGATCATAACATTCCTTATAGTATCTCATCCAATCCCGTTTATTGGTTGCTAAATCTTGCATTCCACTCGGCTTTCTTTTTTCTTTCTTTCCAGAAGACACGTCAATAAAGACTTGGGTTAAACATTCTTTGCAGGGGCCAGTTGGATGTAAATGAACTTGCAATATAGTCGATCCAATCTCGATGTCATCCAAGTGATGAAGCAATTGTGGCAAGCTGCTTTGTTTAGTCTTAGACAGCCTCTTTCCATTGACAATAGTGCCATGCTGAGATCCTACGTCAACAATGTAAAATTGTTGTGTTGTAGGATTCAAGAAAACCATGCAGTGATATTTGCTTACTGCCATTTCTGGTAAACGCAGACGACGATCCCACGACCGATCGCGGCCTATTGTCAACCCATTCTCGTCTACTAGCACCACTTGCCCTGGCTTAAAAAAAGGACAGGATTGAACGACAAGTCGAATAGAATGTGTGCTGCTATTAGTGGTGGCAGCTGTAGTGTAAAAGCTGTCATAATCTCCACAGATCCACTGTTCTCCATTGTGATACATGACACGCTTTTCACCGTGCATTACATAAATCCCAAAGAAATCATCAAAGGTCCACTGCTCCTTTTCTTTGGGTGTTGATTCTTTGTTTTCCTCTTCTTGATTTGTTTCCATCAAACTGTTTTTTTTTAGAAAAAAAAACAAAACAGCGGAGAAAACTTGGCTTTTTCTAAAAAAAAAACTTTAAAGCAACAGAGTTGAGTTTTTTACATTATGAAAAGATAGTAGGTCATCAGGAACGATAGGTTTCAACTTGTATTTGTTGAGTGATCCATATATTCCGTACACTCTCTCAGGGTTGAAGAGTATGCCGATGGGGGAAATTTTGGGACGTTCAGTGACAATATGTCAATAATTGCCTTCAGGTCCTCAAATGACAAGCACGATCAGAAACATAACTACAAAAGAAAGAAAGGCTAGTACTAAAATTGCTGAAAAAGGATAAAAGTTGGAAAGAGGATTTTTGGTTGCTATCTAATAAAATATTCTTTAGAACAACGATGAACTAGTCCAAACATTTTGCAACATGAGTTGTAGTGAGCATGAATAATGATACATATGTAATATTTGCCTCTTTTATGGCTGGTAAGTAGTTGTCTTGTCAGTGTTGAATATCGCTGCCAATCAAAAATAGCAAAGACTTTTTGGATATGTAGATTATCATGGTCTGATCAGCTATGGATAAAAAGATACTTACCAGTGAAATAAAATCAAAAATGATAAAGAAGTTGAAAGGATGTTTATAAAATTAGAAAACGATGTTGCTTCACGCCTGTGTCGTTTGATTTATATGTCTTATATAAGCCTAAGTCAATTAAACCGCTTTGGCTTTCTAGGATTGAAAATAACTGGTACGATAAAAGATTAAAAAAGGAAAAAAGGAGAAAAGGAAAAAAGAGAAGGAATAGAGAAAATTGACGAAATGATGTCAATAGGGGATCGCTTCACAAGCTGCATTTACCAAATTATATCTCCTTTTAAATGAGCATTCAGATGTAAGCAAAACACTTTGTAAAAGGATATTTTAACAGTTAATTTCTTACAAGAAAGGAAAAGGTAAGAAAGTAGGACAAAGCATGCAAAAGAATCCATGTTTGTCTTGAACGATCCTCTGGCTATCAGGACTTAGGGCGGTATTTTAAGTCAAAAGGGTAGAACAAAGACCTTTCCTTTCTTTCTTTCTTTTTCTACAAATCTAAAAAAGAAGAATGAAGCAATGCTTGTTATCCCAGTCGTATTTATCTTTACTTTTCTCAAATGCGATTCCTTTAAATCATCCTATAAACCTTCTTAGTAACAAAGTGTAAACAACATAGAAAATAAAAATCACGAAAAGCTTTTTAATAAATAACTTTTTTCTACAAATCATCAAGCAAACAAGGAAGGATCATTTCTCTGAATAGCCTTCAACACACGTTGTACAAAAGGTCTTGATCTCGCAATCTCACCTACAGGAGTTCTCAGTAAAACCTTGATCAACCTCACTAAACCTTCGAGTGCTTTTGTTTTGATAGGCGTATCTTGATCGACATGATAGAGCAAGATCTCACAGGCTTGTTTCAACTCGTGTACACAGGGCCTGAAATAGCAATCTACTTGAACAATCCAAGCATCAAAGAGTTCTACAAGGGCAAATGCAGCAGCAGTACATCTTTGGAGAGACATGGGTGTAGGTAAATAACTTTGATGGATCAAGATCCAGTGTCCGTGATGTCTAATCCACTGTTTAAAAGCAGATCTCTGGTACCATACATCATTTGTATTTGCTACCTCTGACAAGGTTGGCAGCTCCTTTTGAAATTGTAATAATCGTTTCTCTATCCTTTCGATTGCTTCATAGCTTGTCTGAGCTTCCTCTGGATGAGTAAAGATGGTTCGACGAATGTCTCTTGTGATCTGACAGGTGTGGAATTCAGTCCATTGAAAGAACGATTGACGATCAAAGAGCCCGCGTTTGAAATAAGTCGTCGTACTCACATGATCGTCCAAGTGAATTTCATAGGGTTTATTGTGATAGTGTGAGGAAGCGGTATCCAAGAAATACATAAACCAAAGCAGGGATCTTGCATATTCCTTAACAACCTCAACATCAGGCTTCTGCGGAAACATGGCTGCTTGATTTTCAGCAATAACATCTAGCGCATCCTCTCGATAGAGCTGTAAAGAGAGTGCCATACGAACGGCCATACCTGAATAGAGATAGACAACTGATGTATTTCCATTTTCAATATGATACAGAACAAGGTTACAAATCGCTTGACAAGTCATCAAACAAGGCAAGTCAAAGTAGATGCTTGATAAGAGCCGTTTGGCCCATTTGTAATATTGAACTGATATCTGTGTACAACTCGCTTCGTCCATCGTATCATCAAAAATCTCCGGATGCCAGTAGAAGGCGTGAGGCAGCATATGGCATATGATGGATGCATAGAGCAGTTGAAATGCGGATGGCAAGGATGCAGGGTCAGGCTCAGATAAGATGACTGAAAATAAGCTATCAAAGGGCTCAACAGCTCCATATAGCAAACAGGTCTTATAAAGTATCAGCAGTCGGTTTACCAATGTAGTTGACAATGGACTTGGTATACATGTCTCTTCTTCCTCAACTTCTTCTAGTAGCTGTAAACCTGTGTTGATACCATCATCATCGTCTTCACCGTCATGAACATTAGGCCTTAGACTAGTAAAATGACTTAATCTAACGTTAGGGAATATTGAATGATTTCTAATCAACCAAACAGGTTTTTTTTCAGGCTGTGGGTATAAAATGGTGTTATCTTGACCAAACTGTAGTAGAGTAGAGTATATATCAGTCATGTGAAACATATGTGTATCAATCGAGAGTCCAGCTTCCGAATGATAGATTTTCCAGCGTTGGAGTGAATTCGTGTGAATAATTTCATGGGATTGACTGACAGCGTGAAAAAGGTGTTCAAGTCGTCCAAATTCATTGATAACCGAGTGAATTTGGTTTTCAAGACCAGCAAAACGATCTCTTAATGCTGTGCTCTCCAAGTCGCCTGGTACTTCCAAATACACACAATCTACATTGGCTATAGCACACTGTTCACAAGTCGGCCTTGATCTTGAACATTTTGAACGATGTCTTCGGCATCTGCAAACAAACAGAAAGGGAAGTTTTTGTTTAAAAGTGGTTTATAAAAAAAGTTTCCGGTTTACCTTTGACAAGATAAAGGCATACGGGTTCTTCTTTTAATGGGTGGATTAGAAAGGCTTTGTTCTGTAGTTGTATTCATTGTAATGTAAGATTAGAAGAGTGAGGGGATGGAGGGAAAAAAGCAAAAAAAGATAATTTTCACACGAAAATCCTAAAAAGGATATTTTTTAAGCGCGTTCATTTTTCTTTCTTCATTGTTTTTTTTTTAAAGTCGTTAGATACCTTCTTTATTATGTTAAAAAGCGCTTCTTTACCCCCAGTAAATATACACACATAGAATTACTTTAACATGTAATAGCAGATTCATAAAGCATGTTCTTTAGGCCCGCATGTCAGACAATGTACTTGAAACCTATATGAATACAGTTTTTCAATGCACACCCAGACGAGACAGAGGAACGGCTCCTGCTGAAGAGTGGTGGCAACTGTTATCGGTTATAAACGTACATGAGAATCACTACATGCTAACACAGGAAGAGATCGATGCCTTGGAGCCTTATTGTTTGAATAATCCTGAAATGGAAATGACGCCTCAAGATTTTGTACGATTGATCAGTATGGTTCGATACACTGATTCAGATATACAAGAAGTAGAAATCACACCACAAATGAGTATTTCAGCTTCTATGAGAGCTAATACAATTAATTATTATGACGGAGAAAGTGTACACCATCCAGAGCCACACTTTGATGTAAAAAAAACTAATAAACAGAGGGAAAAGTATATTTACCAAATACAATATAGGACATCATGGAAGATGATAGAAGAGTACCACCTTATGAATCAATTCATCATTTAGAGGTAAAACAATACGAAAAGTCCTTTTTTTTAATCTTTGCTTTAAACTAATGATATATGAAAAGGAAGTAAGAAGGTTAAAAAAGGATAAATCAGATTTATTATTACAGCTCAAAGAAAATGATAATAAAATACAAGAAATGGCGAAAGTGCATTTGGAACGTATTTCTCAGTTAGAAACAAAGATACAATATTTGAACATTGAAAAAGAAAGGCAGAAATCGCTAACAAGCGAACACTTGCAAAAAGAAAGAGAACGACTGGACAAAATAGCTGAAGTAAGACTACACATTCACTTTAGATCATTATTATTATTACTGAGACATGACATTTTTAGCTTCAAAACAATGCAAAAAATATTGAAGAAAAGCATAGTACATGTTCAAAGAAATTAATAAAAAAGGAAGAAGAAGTAACAAAGTTACAAGAGAGATTAAAACAGACAGAAAAAGAATTGAACCAAATTAAAGAAAGTACAAAAAATAAGGAATTGGAATTAAGACAAGTAGTTGATGAGAATATAAAGCTTATGGAAATTATTGATAAACAAAAAGTTTGACTTGGATGAAGCAAGAAGTGGATTAAATCACTTTTATTCAAATGTACACTCATAAATACGTCAAATCGAATAAGGATTTTAATTTGAATTTTATAGGGCAAAGATCAAAACGAATTAGAAGCAGAATATATTGAAAAACTAAATCAAACAAAAAGAGAACGCGATATATTTAAGCAACAGGCCGAAGCAAGCGAAACTCAAATACGATATTTATCTAACCAATTAGACCAGCATCATCAAATTACAAATGATATCAAATCCCACATTCATTCAGCTCATTCCATATTTCTTAATCCATTCATCCAATTCATCTCATATATCGCCTGGATCTTTCTCTTTTATCACCTCTTTTTGGTCATTTTTGCTTATCTAACAAATCAAACACCATTAGATCCCATATTGAACAAGCTTGATTTTTGGTTATATTATCATTTTGTAAAAACTTGATTTTATTGAACGATAATGTATTTACCACTCTTGACTTGCTTTTTTATATCCCTAATATTCACCCAAAGTACATTTGAATCATTTCCTCGATTCACCTGCATGCTTGATAATAAATCGTTACCATCAAATCGAACTACAATCGGTTGCGGAGTCCCTTGTTCTTTTGTGTCGAACTGTGCTTTGATGATTGAGATCTCTTCATTTTCCAATGTACCAATGTCCCATTTGATACGCTGATGAGCTAAATTCAATTCACCTGAAGGGATACTTGATGCATGTTGGACGTCGCCCGTGATTGAAGTCATGAATGCCACGTTTTGCAGCCGATTTGGTTGCTTTTGATATTTGATTAGTAGTCGGCTCTTATCTACCTCGCATTTCCACATTGCTTTGACAAACAGCGGTAAGCTTTCCAGATTTGTCTCGTATCTTACTATCACAGTTTCATCTCTTAAATGAAGTGATGTGAGTTGAAAGATATCGTCAGAGACGCGGCTGACATGTTCAGTGAGCTTAAGAGTTGTGAATGGAGGAAGATGTAACTGAAAGCAAACTGGTAATAGACTTTGAGAAGGACCAGTGTATCGGATATACACTTCTCCCATTAAACTAGACTGCTCAATCTGATTTGATCTTGAAAGTACATTGACTGTTTCAATGATATTGACGTCTATCGTTGGTTGTTCATTATTTGCTTCTTCAGATGCTTGTAAAAGTGGTCCTGCAGGCTGCTCTACAACTGAATATAGCTGTGTACTGCTGCGCACTCTAAAAACATCGCGTTTTATAAGCGACACCTCTTTTGATAGAATGCGTTTTTTATCCTACTTACTCTCTACGCCCTCTTGATCTTTTATTGGTTGGACTCTTGTTTTTCTATCATATAAAGATGTCAAAGATGTAGGTTGAAACAAGAAAGGAAGGGTTACCTCTTTTAATATAGTGGCCATTCGATTGAGTGCATCATCTATGTTTCCTTCTTCTGCCACGGTTTCATTTTTAATATCTACTCTTATTCGACTATTAGGATTACTGCTAAAAAGACTTCATGAAACATTTAATATAAAGACATGTTGGATCTAAAGCTTCTTTTTACCTGCCGTTGTCCGAGCTTGTATCTTCTGCTCCTACTGAACATTCAGATTTTTCTATAGTCCAAGGACGACTTCGATCGGGAGGAGGTATGGAGTAGCCTTCTGAATCCGTTACTGCGGGAGGAGTAGTGCTTTTTATCATTTGTGGTTGTTGTCGATGCAATGTTGCTGCTGCAAAACTGGCAGCCTTTCTTAGACGTGGCATTGCAGACTCAATTCCTCTACTTTGTCTACGGTTATCATAACTTTGAGCAGAACGCATACTGTGAATATCAACTAAGCTACTAGAATGACCAAAACGTTGTTGAATACTTCGCTCTGTGATATCAGGTTGACTGCTCTTAGATTTACGTCGTATACTTCCAAGTGAGGAAAAGACTAGGACCAATATTAATTTAGCCCTTTTCGCATATTTTTGCACATTTATTCTTACGTCGTTTCTTTTTAAAAGGCAATGATGTGTGCTTGAAGCTAGCATCAGACATCGATGAGTCGATAAGTGGGCCATGATTTTGTCCAGATTCATGTGATGTATTAGAGCAAAAGTTCATGATTTCGTTTTCTGTGGAAAGAGAGTTTGTAATAGCCAGAGTAGTTTTTGTCAACTATAATGAATAGTTAATTTCTTTAGACTGCTTCCTCTTCTCTTCTAACCTCTAGGCTTTTTTCTAGTGCAGTCTGTTGAAGCATTTCGAAGCCTTGCACAATTGATTTTATTACAGTCCATCGATATTCATCCACAGTCTGATAGCTCTGTCAAATGTAAAAATATAAGCTACAGCTGCCTTTTTAAAATCAGATATTACTTTTAAGTACATAGTTGCTCTATTCGACCATTCATGGTGCTTCTTCTCTTGCTGTTTAACATAATCTACCGCTTTCAATTCACCTTTTGTTCCTGCTTTTTTATGCTACAAAAGTAAAACGCACATCGATTTTAAATAAATAAAAAATTCCCTCCTAACTTCTATTCATACCTTTTGAACTTTGAATTCCAAATTGTCGTATTCTTTACAAATTTTATTTAATGATTCTTGCATAGATTGAACTTGCATATAATCTGAATTATTCATCATGCACTGCCTTAAAGGTTGTTCAATATTTTCAATTATCTTTTTCGAATAGTCTGAATGAATATTACACAATGTCGAGAGCTCTTGATACAATGCGTCCCACATTGGAAGAAACGTTCTATAAAATGTTAGTAGTTACCCTATCTTAACTTTTTTTATTTACCCAAATGCCGTTTTATTTGATATATAATGCTTCTTTGCCAATTTCAATAAACTCTTTACATATAACTCTTCCACCTGTGCACTACACATATATAAATACCGATACAAAAACATACACACACAAAAATGGCTCAGTGTGCATCTTTTAGTCCAAGATATATAGCTTGATTATTACCGATCTCGAAAATAATGTGCAAGTTCTTCATTTATTTTTATGCCTGAGGCAAGCCGTGTGTGTGTTGAGTCTAATACATATCTTGGTCTCTCATTCTGTATATATTGAAGTTTAAAAAAAGGAGAAATACGCAAAAATAGACATATGGAAAAGAGGACTTACGATAAATGTATTTAAGAATAATTCGCTATTAATTGACATTTTTATGCTAATGTATAAAGCCACATGAATATACTATAATCAATAATCTATGGCGCCTTCTTTTATTAGTTGTTTTGTTGCCAAAATATAAACAAAAGCGAAGAAAAAAGAGGTAAGAAATCAAGCATATTTGTATTATACAGTCCGATAAAATCTATTTCCGATTAATCTAGGAACATAGTCACAACTTTTTTTTAATTTATTTGCTGGTTCTTTTGTGGTGGTTTGCTCATTTAAACTAAAACTTCCTTCATAGTCAGTTAAGCTTCACATCTGCCCAATTGATGCTAGACTGTAAGCAAACACTGTTTATTTTATTTGATAAAAAGCGGATTTTAAATATGTTTCAACACTTTATATTCCTTTTTGAAAAAATAATTAAACAAATTAAACTCCATCAGGTATGTCATAACACATTTTGCACAATAAAACACATAATGCTTTCAGATTTGTATCAGTAATAAAGTTAATCTTATAGAAGCTATAGCTAGTCAATCATTATGCTATAACTTCACAAAAGAGACTCTAATTTTTCCAATGCTTTGTATCAATCTCATTTCAGGATAAAATAAGGAGACGCGACCATGTAAATCAGCTTTTAGGAATTTTTATGTGAGAAAGAATCTAAAGATTAAAAAAAATACATAACACTCCTAAAAATAAGCTATCCAGAAGTAATATACAGATATTTTTGTTTTCAGTAGAGGTTTTTCTATTTCCCATAAAATCATGAAAAATTATTTGGAATATTATTATGGGTTGAAACTGCATTTTAATACAATTTAATGCATAGGGACTATTCTAAAGGGAAAATATACGCCATCTTCTTCTTTTCCTGAATTCAAAGCTTGCTTTTTTAATGAAGCATTATTTTATTAAAGCAATATTACACTTTGCACATAGGATATTTTTAACGCGTAAGATGATGAACAAATTAATTTGTCAACAAAAGTTTAACTAATCAAAATAAGCCATATTATCTATGAGACAACAAGCTATTAGAAATAAATTTATTTTAACAATATTTAAGAGCGAAAAGAACATATGCATATCTCTATCTGGTAAAATAATTATTCTGAAAGAAAGAGAAAAAGGGGAATTATAAAGACAGCTGTCGATTCCTTTAACAATGAATACAACATAAAACAATTTTGCTTATTCATGTCTATTTTAAATGTATATCATTTATCAATAACTTCAGTGTTTAACGTCATCCATGAAAAGAGACGATCCATTGTAGAAGATCCTCCCATATTTTCACTCCTTCAAACCGAACATAAATAGTAAATTTGACGAAACGAAGATGAAATATGTGGTTAAAGCCCTTAAGCCCCCTTTATTGTTAGTAATATATAATAAATAAATTTTATTATTCTCTCTATATACCTACCTTTAAGATACGGATAGCTTTTGAAAATCCCTTAATATAGGATGGATAATAGCAGCTTTATCAAAAACACCTTTGAACCCAAGGAGGGGTGTCTATTATTTCTTTCGTTTTCGTTTCGCCAACCTTATTATTATCGCATTTTTCAGTGAAAAAAAAAGGTTTATTTGTTTACTCGGCTCAGAGTCCTGAACAAAGTTTGAAGCTGTAACATGAAATAATATTTTTCAAATATCAGCGAGTTTGATCTGTTTAAATAAACAAAATTGATACCTCAATCATCAATATTGCTTTAAAATCACTGTATATAAAAAAACTAAAAGTGATCAATGGATGTATTTAGACAAATGTGTATCATCCTTTCAGTTTTTATGCTTCATTTTGTTGATTTCTTTGTTTATTCTACATCTACTCTTAACTATATTTTCAATGACTATCTATCATTTGTAGAGCTGAAGAGATATGCGTTTTCAGATAAAAGGCTAGAAAGGTATCTTGATTGATATAAAGTAGATCGTCTAGATTAAAACAGTAAATCAGCTTATTGATGGAAAGAAGCTAAGGCAGCAGATGCGTTTACGATGTCTCAAGCGTACATTAAGCTAGAATCCACGGTATATTCGATATATTTATGTTTTTCATAATAGAAAATAAACAAGATGAATCAAAATAAGTTTTGAAGATACAATGAAATCGAAGGTTAAACCAACCATCTACCACTACACACTTAATTTGCCTTGCAACAATATCATTATTACTGATGATGTACAAATGTTTCACTTTCTGCACTGGCAGCAGCGATAGTGTCATCACAATAACAATCACAATCACCACCATTACTACTGCTACTATAGCAATAATAATAAATCGAAGAAGAGCAAGAAAAGTTGAAAGAATAGCAAGTTCTTCCTAAATAATAATTAGAAACATTTGGGCAGTCGGAATCACTATTCCTTAGCGACGATACAGACGGTTGGATGATCGACAAACAAGATATCAGCTGTAGGTTGCTGCACATCCACTTGCTGCTAAGCATGCCTGCATGAAAAAACCTGGGGAATATGATAAACTTTATTAAACGCTTTATTGTAAATATGAAAATTAAAAAATGGCCTAATTTATTGACAATAATTGCTTATTTTGCTTGTATTATTACAATGGAGCAATATTTGATATTTTTTGTTGCAAAGGACCACTACCACAAAAAGACGTGCAGAAGTGCATATGGAACGTTCTCTACAGATCACATTACAGTGCATTAGTGGCAAATCCACTCAGAACAGGACAAGATGTAAGCAGGATATCTATTTTAAGATAAAAAATGAGGGTATATGTTAGGAGCTTTCTTTTTTTATTTTCGAACTGAGCCACTTGAAATACCATAATCAAGATGAAAATATAATTATTATTTTGTTAGGCCTATGGAAATCAGGAGCATCACATGAAGCTAAAGCAATCCGCGCCATTGTTTATTTGTTGCTTGGGTTGGCAATTATGAATGTGAAGAACATATCGAAAGCTTATTTATTTGTCAACTTTATTCATTCATTCGTCCGGAAACTTTTCGAAAGTGAATATTCGATTAGCCATGGTAAAGGGAAGATATACAAGAATCTCATCTGTCAGCATATAGAGATGCTGTATCACTAATATATTTGTTCCCTCTGCACAGACCCAACCTTCAGATGATCTGAAAAAGGGCTCTATTACAAAGTAGATTGTTGTTTATACTATTGGTACAAATACACGACAATATTTGGCAAAGTTAAATCGAAGAGACATCTCAAAAATAAAAATTAAAAATGGGTTTTTATCGGCTTTCTGTCTACAAAGGATGTCATCGACAAAAATTGCCTGATTATGATACCTTGTGTTCAAACCACTGTTAGTCTCAAATTTTTACACGTCTCCTCAGCACCAAGATTATTCATTGTTTTTATTTGTATTCGCGCAGGCACGAAAATTCAATCCTACGTTATGTGCTTGGGTATAACAAGTTATACACGACGACCGAAGTTGTAAACTAAGTTATATTCAACACTAGATGAAGCACAATGATGCTCTTATTTCTAGACGATGTGATTAATATTTCAATGAGTAGAGTTTACGATCTACCTTTCCTCCTTTCAACAACAATATTGCTATCATCGATATTTGAAGAACTGATTAGTGATCATAAAAGCAAAAAGTGAAGACACTCTATTGACTATAGTAACTAATTTATGTTGTTTAATTTCTTTTGATTTATCATCTTATCGCATAGAAAGCATTATATAGTAATCCTTCTTATATTCTTATACTGTTCCATCTGCTTTATATAAATGCAAGTAAAACGACTTTAGACTCGTCTCTTATTAGTAATCGCGCAAAATGAGCTTAGAAAAGTCGACATTGTTATCATAAACTTCATCAAAGAAAGCTAATGATTGGGACCATTTTTTCTTATCAAGTATGATATGTAAATCTGAAAAATACTTTAGTATACAATAATTTATGAATGGTTTATTGATTTTGCTAAGTCTTATACAACAGGTCATAGTGTTATGTAACAATAAGTTTTCTTAAAGCGAAAAGATCGGAACACTAAAGCATAATATCCAGCTTTCAAGAAAGCAGATATAAATGCTAACAAAATTTCATCTTACAACACTTTGAAATGGAAGTACTACAGGTGATTTCAATTTTGTCTCTGCTAATAATTTAAAAACCGATTAAATTTGAAACCTTTAAACTGTCATGCTACGGAGAATGCAATCTTTAGCCTATATGGATTACTTTAAATACCTTTACATATACTTCTTGTGAAAAGAATAATAGGGCTATATACTAAAATAAATGTTATATCCCCGGACTTTCTGAGAAATTTCCACTGTTTGAGTTCAGAAGCATCATAATAAACAAATCTGCGTAGTTTCAAGGAATCACTCAAGTATGCTCTTATGCTTCCGCCAATAAAACTATGTCTATGAATTCATTTTGTTTTGAAGGCACGCTTGGCGCAACTTAAAAAAAGAAAAAAAAAAGAATCAGATAACCCACACTACTTCTTAATAAGCATGAATGAAGCCTTTAAATCACAGAATAGAAAAACAAAAGCTGACAAGATGCCAAAATAACGTAATGCTATTATTGTTAGTTGCAACCTGCAAACAAAAAGATGTGATCTTATTAATTAGCAAAAGTAGCTATTCTGATTTGCCTAAAACATAAACTACATTACTTTCATTCAAACACATGTACGTAGAATATATGTTAAAAAAGGAACAAGAATCGGAACGATTTATACACCATATAAACGTGTTTATCAAGTCTTAGAGTTGTGCAGATATATTTTTTATGTGCTGCAAAAAAACACCCTGTGTCATGTCATGCTGGTAATTCAACTGATGTACAATATGATGGTAATACAAAATAATTGGTTTCAATTAGCAAGTGAATCAATGTCTCATTGAAGTCCTAATTACAAAAGTAAGTTCAGGAATCAATGTCTAAAAGGATTAATTGGTCATCACTTTGTATAAATGTAGAATTGGAGTTCCTCATAAATACCAGCCTACTTTAAAATAGCGTTGACGTTATGTTGCACACCCACTTTAACATAATATTTCAGAAAAACGGGTAATGTAAATCGGGGGTGTTTTTGTATATGATGTATTGTAACATCCCATAATATTAGTCAAGTATTACATTCATTTTGCTATTCTTAATTCTACAAAAAAAGACAAATTTTCTACATTCGTATTTTGTCTTTTTCACAGAGAACCCTTTATTATCACTGTAGTAACTTTTTGCTAATATACCAACGGAAAATGTATAAATTCAAATTTTTGGGTGCTTCTGCTTTTTTCTTATCTAGTAATTTTTTGCTCTAATTATTAAGCATATTCAAACGTGTAGAACATTTGTACAACGTAGTATTAACCATTAAGGGTCCAATCCTATCCTATGCAGCATCATCTTTTTTGGATGTTTGTCTGAGTCCAGCATATTTCTTAAATGTACTATATTAGGAATAAATAAGGTATATTGCTATCCGCTATTTACTGCAGTGAAGAGAACGTGAAAAGAAACTGTTTTATCAAAATGATGAATAAACGATACTAAAGATGCAACTATTGAGAATTCATTTTCTAAAGAATTTACTTTAACGCGCGTTATATGGATACATCCTCTGCTTTATTAATTTCATGTACTTTATTATTTTGAGTAACTGCCCAAAAATCCGAGGACGTGGCATGGTGTTTATCATGTGACATATATTCGCAAAGAATTGCTTTTTGGCATTACGCCTGTTTACAAGGAATTGAAGGCTCAATAATTTTTGTCAACTTTGTACAAAGTATAGCATGACAACTAAAGACGAAGCAACTATTGATTATATATCCGCTTTCGTTATTTTGCAGCTTTGTCAACTGTAACCACAAGTGTTGTTTCGGTAAAAGGCTCTAAATTTAATCATGTTTGTTACACAAAAGTTCATAGCTTGAAAAGGCAACGCAAAATGCAATACCGATTTCTGGTTTTTGTCCCACGACGCTCCAGAACAAGTCTGACAACTTTGCCTTGTACCTTTGTTGAAATTTCTATATTAATTAATTTAATATTCACTAATTTATTTTCAGTCTCCATCTTACATCTTTTGAAATATAAAAGCACCCTATTTATGAAGCTCTTTTGTTTTATCATCATCAGCAATGCGTTTCTCTATCAGTTCGCTCCTTTTGACACTCTCTTTGTGCTTTGCATTGGCTTCCGCCGCCTCTGTCAGCGTTTGTTCATCGTGTACCTACAAGACCATCAGCAAGGCCCTTGCCGCCCTCCCTAAGGGCTCTACAACCTACACCGTTTCAATTGCTCCTGGAACATACAAAGAAAAAGTCACGATTTCTCGCTCTAATGTTATTTTGAAGCCCAGCAGCGGCACTGTCTACATCGAATACAGCGCTGGTCACAACACTCAATCTTCTACAGGATCCGATACCGACTCTGCTGTTTTGACTATTACTGGAAGCAATGTTAAGCTTTACAACATTGTTGTCGCCAACACTTACAAGCAAACCAGAAACATTGCCAACTTGGCCCTTAACCTCGCTGGTCCCAAGGCCTCCTTCTACAACGTCAAATTCTATGGCTTCCAAGATACTCTCTTGATCAACCGTGGTGGCTCTGGTTACTTCAAAAAGTGTTATGTTGAAGGTTCTGTTGATTTCATCTGGGGTTACGGTACCGGTAAGTAGATCATTTCTTAATACAATATACTTAGACACGTATGCTTACATTGTCTTTTAGGTTTCTTTGACCAATCTACTATTGCTTCCAACCAAAAAGGTGGCTCTATCACTGCTCATAACAGAGATTCTGCCAGTGCCACCGGTGGTTTCTACTTCAACAGCTGTACTGTCAAGGCAACTGTTCCTTCTGGTCCTCTTGCTTCTACTTACAACTCTGGCATGGCTTTCACCTCCTCTTCTCAATTCCAACACACTTGTTATCTCGGTCGTCCTTGGGGCAAGTACGCTCGCGTTGTCTTCATGTACTCTAACATTGGCAGCCACATTTACCCCGCTGGATGGAGCATCTGGAGCAAAAATGATCCCAGAACTGGCACTGTCATCTTTGGTGAATACAACAATGGTGGAAGCAGCGCTTGGAGCTCTTCTCGTGCTTCATTTGCTAAGAACTTGACTTCTAGCCAAGCCTCTGGCTATAGCCTCAACAGCGTCTTCAATGGTGACACCTCATTCATTGACAAGTCTATCTAAGTTTCTGAATAACCTTACAAACACTTGACAATAAAAATATACCTCAGTAGACCTATTTAGTTGTCTGAAAACATATACTGCAATCTTTCTAAATGTTGTTCATAGTATGTCATTTGTATTCCCTAAACAGATTGTTGTCTTTGCTGGGTACAACTTGCTCATATATGTTAAAGGCAGTAATAACATTCTTCTACAATTTGATAATGTTACTTTCCTTTTGTCTATTTTTGATTATCAAAACATCACTTGAGAGCCTTTAAGTATCGGCTTGGATGCTCTGTATTTCTGCAATAGCACGCTACCATCTCTCCCTCTTTTTTTTTAGAAAAGTTAAAGAAGGTATTCCAGATAGAAAGCTTGAAAGTGCAAAAGTCTATTGTAATAAAGCTCATAAGCGTCTCTGAGCAACGACCTACAACCGCTCTTCTTCATCAAGTAACTCTTCTAATGATACTTATCACATTAAAGCTGATGGAAAGTATTCTGGCAGTAACGAGACGTCATTGAAGTTATTCGTAAGAGACCTAACATACATTTTGCAATTAATATATCCAAGATGATTCATCTTGTTGGAAGTAGCGTTTTCAAGAAAACAATACGAGCATTAGTTTCAACTCATACAGATTAATCTCTCTCGATAAAATGTGCATTTTCAAATTTTTTGCTGTAGAAAATATGTTTGTGAACTGCGTAACTTTATTTGATAATAAATTGGAGCACCTCGTGTTGGAATATTTAGACCATAAAGCACTTGTTGTGGAGTTAGGCATGAACAAGTTCTTCAAATGTTTAACAAAAGAAGAATATTGTATAATGGGTAACTTAGGATATATAATATCAAAACTAATAAATGATTAAATACACCAATATTGCCAACTGTTAATTATCAATATTTTAATATTTAATTAAAGATGCAGATGTTGCTGAGGGAAAAGCTGTTGAAGGTATTTGGGACGAATCATTAGGCTGCTGTTCAGGCAGCTTGCGTTTCATGTAAGAGGATGTGTGTATATATTTGAGCAATTCATATGGTAATTTACAGGTTTATGCTTAATGTGTAAATCCTCAGGCACAAAAACTTCAATGCTTTCGATAGGTCTTTGTTTATCAGCCCATCATAAACTTACTTCTGGGTAATACAATTATATCTAGCAAACTAAGTAAATCATGATAATCTTATTCATAAAAAAATATACCAACTGCAATATAAATGGCTAATGTTCAGTTTTCCTTTTTCTAATTATTTCACAGAGTTGGAAGGTGACTCGAAATAGCCACATGATGCACAGTATAGCTATATCATATCAAATAGCTAAAAAATGGGTCTTTGGGTGGCAGAAGCCAAGCCCCCAATCAGTTCAACAGATAACGACTTATTTATACTTTCTATTGAATTGTAGATTATGCTAAATCGATTAGTAGAAGTTGGTGCTGACTCTTCTACTGTATTTGGTACTTTAGTGGGACGGTTTACTTATTCAGCTTAGAACATATATTTCAAAGCTCCTGTGGTATACAGGATGATTGGATTGAAGTTGATTTTCCTTTCAAAAAGGTTGCATGATCTTGACTTTCTTTGTAACTCTATTACTTCTATATGTCAATTGAATGCAATCATAAACGAGCAAACCACCGGCTGAACTAAACTGTCATTCATTACTAACATCTAAACTGCTTGCGTCTCACTATAAAGCTACACAATAGAATGCTAATGATGGTATACCTATAAGACATTTTGGGGCTTTATCATATACTATGATCAAAAATTAAAAAGTTAGCTTTTTTTTTCGCTTTGCTAATTAAGTTTCTATACTTTTTCAGTCTTGTCAATATTAACTTTGATCTTGCCCAAAGAATTGATTAACTCATTTTGTGTGTACAAATGACGAGTTTAATAAGGCGACATACATTATTCTTTTGTATTTAATTGTCCAAATGTTTCAAGTGAGGAGTGTACGAACGTAATTCTCTTAGGTTTTAGGCCTCGGCCCATTTCAAATCGCCCTTGAAAGAGACAAACAGTCCTTAAAAGCTTTCAAAGTTTGCTTGTTGATATGGGAAGGAGCAGCATTTTCAGCTAAGTCTATCTTTTAATAACTTTAATCCCTACTGCTCCGGATAGAGATAGATACAGTCTGGTAAATCAAGTACTACCTGGCATATACTATTTATCCTAACTAATTTACGCACTGCTTTGTTTAAAAGATTAATCAAGACTACATTATCTTATAAAATGAGTAAGACATCATCTTCAATACTCCTTCTGTTACTTTATCTACAATAAATATATTTCTTAAAAACACGGTCTTCCAACGATTAAGTAGAGCAATGCACTCTTCTTTTTATTTTAAAAAAAATTAAATCATAACCTCAATCATTGACAATTTAGTTTAAATACCCTCTTTCAATTTCAAAGAACAAAAGGCTATTGCGTCAATCAAAAAAGTATATACTACATTTGTAATTCTACTGGCTTGTGTAATTTTTCACTTTGAGCAATTTACACCATTTCTGGTTTTTATGTCCTACTGTTAGATAAATAGATTATATTTATCTGAATTAAAAAATTTGTACTCTACTTGGCATGTTATGGAATAATTATTGTGCTTTTTCACACAGTTGGAACTTTCTGAAAGACCCTGAATTAATGAACGAGAAAAAAAAAAACTTGCCGGAAATATTTTTTTTTTTAAAATCGTGTGGGAAAAAAAATCTATTGTGCTTGAATTCCAAGGAACATGATGCTTTCATGAAATAATAGCCATGCAATCAATCTTTGACCATCGGTGAAACAATAAGGCTTTCACAAACTTTAGAATACGACTATGAAAATGTTTTTGTGCCTTACATTGTTCACCTTTGTGGCAAGTAAGAGTTGAGCTTTAAAAAATTATATCGGCATATATCACATCTTTTTGTCCGATAATAAGTTTTGTGCACCAGGGCAACTACACTATATATACAACTTGCTACAAGAAGAGATGCAGTCTTTTTAGATTAAATAAAGAATGCTCATTTCACTAAGCCAGGCCTTGATATCTTCCGTCCTATTTGCTCCTCTTATAACTGCAGCAAAGACCACGCTCAAAGTCTGCCCTTCTTGTGATTACTCAAACATCACCAGCGCCCTGGCTGCCCTTCCTAACAATACTGAAACATGGACACTTTTGATTGCCCCTGGAAACTATACCGAGCAACTCATTATCACCAGAAGTAACACCGTCTTGAAGCCTTCTTCCTCAACAGGAGTGGTATCTATCCAACACAGCGCCTATCACGATACCCAAGCCCATGTAGGCTCTGATTCTGACTCTGCCGTTTTGGCTGTGCGTGGGCAAAATGTGAAAGTGTACCAGATGGATATTGTAAATACTTTTCATCAAACACAAAATATGGCAAACTTGGCGCTCAGTGTTGAAGCAGAAAAAGTATCCTTTTATGATGTGAAGTTTTATGGATTTCAGGATACCCTTTATGTCGGTTCTCATTCATCAGCTTATTTTAAAAACTGTCGTGTAGAGGGATCTGTTGATTTCATCTTCGGAAGTGGAATTGGTACGTTTGATAACCATTTTTCTTACTTTGGTTTCTAAAAATGAAGATAGGATACTTTGAGAGCTGTGATATTGCTTCCAATAAGGCAGGCGGTTATATTACTGCTGACAAGAGAGCCGATGAAAATGATAATGGAGGTCTTTATTTTAACAACTGCAACACATTTGCTACACTTCCCTCAGGTCCCCTTGCAGAAACCAAGAATACCACAATGACTTTTACTTCACCATCGCAATTTCCTGATTCTTGCTATCTTGGTCGTCCCTGGAGCCAATATGCTCGAGTGGTTTACATGAATACATCTATTGGATCCCATATAAACCCTGCTGGTTGGAGTGCCTGGCAAACTAAAGACCCTAGAACAGACCATGTTTCGTTTTATGAATACAAAGACCGTGGAAGCCATCCATGGAACGCAACCACCCGAGCTAATTTTTCGTCCCTACTTACTGACATTGAGGCCGAAAAATACACGCTTGAAAACATATTTGGGGATCTTTCATGGATAGATTTAAGTTATTAAATTCTATATATCACTTTTATATAAATAAAAGCCGGATATTCTAATAATGTTTAAGAAATTTACAGTCTAGATAATATTCGCTGTAGTTCTGGCTACGGTATGATTATCTTATATATGCTTATATAGAAAAAATAGTTTGTCAAGCTTCAAATGTAGAACCAAATTCTTACAGAGCTAGCTATTTTGGTGTAGTTTATAATTGATTTTAATATTTTTATATTAAATTGAGTAGTTGGATATACAACGCCTTTATTCTCAAAGACCCTTGAGTTATAGATAAAAAAGTACTAATCAAAGATCACTAGCTTCAAATACATAAGATGAGTTTGTTCCTTCTACGTCATCCAATTCCTTAAACTTGTTACAATTATATAAAGTAAAGTTTATGACCAACCATTGTACTGTATATCATTTTATTCATTAAGCTGAAACTATCAGAGAGACCATCACATATTTCTTATTTAATAAATATTTCGACTAACACTTTTCTTTCACCAATGCTTTACTATGCTTAAGATTTGATGCTCATTTGAAAAGCAAGAGATGCCGCAATGAAATCTACAAGACAAGATTAGCCCCTCACCAACACAGACAGAAATGAACATAGGATTCATTCGAGAGTGGCAGAATAATATAGATACAGAACATGTATGATTGTATCAGTCTTAAATGTTGTATGTCACTGAAAGTGTGTTTACTTTGCATGAAGCTTTCAAAATCGACCAACAGTTGATCTATCACAACCATGGATAGGCAACAAAAAAGTACATTTTCTGTAAAGGAGGTCAATGGGTTACTGACACTAAAGCATTACTGTACTAAATGACTATATTATTTAATCCTTTTATAGTAATTAGTCCATACTTTTGACTCCGATTTAAGGCAGGTTAATAAGCAATCATTAATATTCGGTAGTGCGATCTTTTTAAAGATCAATTTTATTTATTTTTTTTTCCTTATTGTTGCAAAGGGTCCGTTGTCTTTGATAGATCATGTAAATAAGGGTCGTCAAACGCTATCAAGAGAAAACAATATTCTTAAAAGATGATGTCGTCAACTCAATTGCGTATAACCATGTTTTGTTGACTTGCATGGGTACATGTCCTTTCGTCTCTTTCCGTATGATCATCTTACGTAAACCAAGTACTCATTAATGATCAATTAAGTGAATAAAGGGTTCCCATGATTAGCAACACCTCTCAATTAACAATTTATACTGTTTGAAACTTGAATTTTTTTTTAAAGAAAAAAAACCTATAAATACGTCTAGTTTGACAAGAATCCTCCTTCTTTTTAAAAAATACACATTTTTCAAAGAAACAAATATGAATCACTGGTTCATAATCACCTTCCTCTGCATCCTTCTCTATAAAGCTCAAGCCAGCTTTCTTGATTCCCCTTCGATTGCGACATATTGGGGACAGGTAAACCAGATTTGTTTCTAGAGGGGGGGGGGAAACTCACTGCTGTTTGTTTTCCTTTTGATAGAATTCAAAAGGAGGCTCCGACACACAGCATTCACTTGCTACTTATTGTGATGGTAATTCGGATGTTATCATCCTAGCTTTTGTTCTTGACTTTAGGAATAAGGAGCTTCCTCAACTTAACCTTGCAAATTCATGTGACGGACCTCGATTTCCAGGCACCAATCTCTTACAATGCCCTGAAGTTGGAAAAGGTAAATAGGATTGAATGTTGGATCGATTTTTTGACGATTTCAATAAAATATGTAGATATCAAGACCTGTCAAAAGAAGGGTAAAACGATCTTGTTGTCCTTGGGTGGTGCTGCTGGCGCTTATGGGTTTGCTAATGACAAAGATGCTGTTGCGTTTGCTGACACACTTTGGGCAACCTTTGGTGGTGGAAAAAGTGAAAGACGACCCTTTGGCGATGCGGTCGTTGATGGATTTGATCTTGATATTGAAGGGGGTGGATCTACTGGTTATGCAGTGAGTAACCACTTTCATTCCTTGACAGACACTCATCAGTTCACTTTCACAGGCCATGGTCAAACGACTTCGCTCTCATTTTAATTCAGACAGGTCCAAGAAATATTACATCACAGGCGCTCCACAGTGTCCATTCCCTGACGCTATGCTTGGGCCTGCTTTGGACGCATCTGAATTTGATGCTGTGTTTGTTCAGTTCTATAACAATTACTGTTCTACGACCAGTGGGAATTTCAATTTTGAAACATGGGATCAGTGGGCAAGGCACACCTCACCTAATAGAAACGTCAAGGTGTTCTTGGGCCTGCCGGGATCAAGTGCAGCAGCCGGTAGTGGTTATGTGCCTTATAAGACATTAGAACCAGTCATCAGGCACTTGTATTCAACCTATTCGAGCTTTGGAGGTGTGATGTTATGGGGTAAGTCAGAGAGGGATGAATACGAAAACAGATGCCAAATGACTCCTTTTTTATTGTAGACGCATCCGCATCCTATAGCAACAAGGAAGTATCCCCCCACTACCAAGCTGCCATATTCAAATTATTATCTAGCCTAAGCAAAGGCGGACCTAGCAAAGGCGGATCTAGCAAAACAATCAAGAACACAAAAACAATCTCTTCTCATACAACCAAGACCACAAAGTCCCATCGACCTACAGACACCCCCTCTGTGAGAGAGTGTGTACAAAAAGACCAACCTTGTTCTGGCGGGTTTGCATGCTCTGGAAACTCCTTTGCTACCTGTGTCCACGGTCGGTGGCTTCTTCGACCCTGTCCAGAGGGACTTGTCTGCCTGTCTTCAACAGACGGTGTGTCTGCCTACTGTGCTCAAGGTAAGGCAAAGACATGCACCCGTCAAGGATCCTTTCAGGCTTTGGCGGCCGTGGATTCATCCGTGGCCAAGGCTTACACCGGTCGTTCAGTCACTGCCCAATTCTCCTTCATCGGAGCTCGGCAGCATCGGTTTACGGCCATCCTGAACGCTCGCTGCTTGTCCCACCAGGCCTTTGGAGAGAGGGTGAAGGTTCAATTGAAAGTCAGCCAAGGTATCAAAATCACCCAAGTCAAAGGGGGTACAGTCCGTCAGCAAGGAGACACGGTCCTCATCCACTATCACAATCCGATTGACAAGGCCATGGCCATTGTGATTCAGATGCAGGGGCTGATGCCAACCCATGGGGTGTTTATAGGACCATCGATGGATAGCATCAAGTTTTATTAGAGATGGACATGTTTGTGGTTACAAAAGATAGCAGCATGCTTGTACAACCCATCTTTTTACACTAGAATACAAATAAAGCAGAAAAGACGTTCATCTCTTCCTTCTTTACGTACATTCCACCTTCTTTATCCTGATTGAGGTTCATTCTGAATGATGGAAAGGCAAATGAATAAGGGTCATCACATGGGCTTGAGGAAGGTATTGCTGCTTTGCTTTGGGACTTTTATGAAAGATTTCTTTGTTTACATTTCTGTAGAACAAGATAAAGACTGTTTATTGTTTGTGGATGAAGAGGCAGAAAAGCAGTAGGATGAATGCACTGGTCATTTTTCAAGTTGAACAATGTGTCGACTTTTCATTCTTGTTGTTATAACCATGTTAAGTGTTTATGGTTACTTGAGATGATGTAAAAAGATAAACATGAGCCATTTGATGAAAATATTTGTGTATCCTTGGAAGGTTCAAAGAGAGTATGGATGGACTGAAAAAGTAACAAATATTTTGTAGTTGAAGACGGTAACTTTAATACCGGGTCATGCAGAGTTATTGTTACTCATCTTTAGAATGCGAATTTGCTCATGTCTTGTGTATCTATTGATGAAAAATAGCTTACTAAAGTGACGCATGGGATACACTTGGAATTGAGTTCGGTTGAACAAACGAATGCTTTGGTTACTGCCAACAGGTTGAAATCCATCGAGTGACTGTGTAGCAAATCATGTTGTACCTTGTGATGTCAAGCAATTCACTCTGTTTTCTCCTGGGATTATCAATTGTATGCATTCGGTGATTGAAGGTAGGCTGTTTTGAATTATTTTATGCTCACTGCCTTGAGTGTGACTGTAGAAGATGCAGTAGAATTCAATGTTTTATTCGTTTCTGCTGTAAAGTGAATGCATTCTTTAGAAACTGACTTTTTTGCTATCTTGATTGTTATGCCTCACATAGTTTAGAGCATATTTTATCATCTAACTTTTGAATAGTTTATTTTGCTCCCTCAAATTGTTTACTTGGTGCATAATCAAACACAGAAATATTTTTATCATTGTCACTTGAATAAAAATAAACTAGGCTTAGTTGGGTAAATTGATCTGTGATTACTATTCAAGTTCTGTTTGACACACACAAAAAAAGGAGTACATTATACAATATGCACAGAATCAATAGAAAACTTGCTATCTTTTTTTTTAAAAAAGATGGTTTTTGTTTGCTTCAATGACATCGGTAACTTTCTAAAAGCTCAGTAGACTTTGCTTTCTTTTATTAACTTTTTTTTTCAATTCAAGAACGATAATTAAATATTCTAATTAGTTTCAGAGTGTTATCTTTGTCAGTTAGAGTTTGGTATAGTTTCTATTTACTCATTGAATAGCATCAACATTAGAAATCTTTCTTTTGTTATGTATGACAAATACGAGCTTTTAAGGCAACACACCTGACTAAAATCTCCTACTAAGATCTCTCGCGATCAGGTCAAGTGTAACCACAAGTTCAAAGTAATTCAAGATGCAAAAGAATAGTATGAAATAAAGCGCGTCAAGACTATCAGTTGAACATAAAAATAGAAACAACAAGGCTCTAAAGAATCAAATGCGTTCTTTCCATTTATAGTTTTATTCATTAAAGAAGTTTAAAGATTCTTCAAACAGTTACATCCGAACTTTTTACCAAAAGAAAGTTCAAATCTAAATGTTTCCAAAGAAAAAAAAAATTGTTTTACTAAATTATTCAATAATCACAAGAAAATCATTTTTTTTTTCTCTTTAAATTCGTTATCACGTTATAGTCTATGCAAGATTGGCATCAATGCTATGATTTTCACCAAAATAAATAAAAAGGAAAAAAAAATGAGGTGGATTCTACAGAGTGTCCACAGCGTTTCAAACATAGATTGTACACTGCCTGATTCCAAAAATAGAAAAGGATACAGTCTGAAACGAAAAAAAAAAAAAAAAAAAAAAAAAAAAGTAAACTTGTTCGCATAAACAATAAAGCAGGACGACTTCCATAGCATTCTTACTCTCTCTCCTTTTCTTTCTTTTTTTATTTTTAAATTATTTTGTGATGAAGTTTGTTGAGCGACTGATACCAACCAGTTTGATCCTGCTGATCCAATTCGACGGGGTCCTAGCGAATCCAGTGATGTATGAGGAACATAGCCATCTCTCACTCACCTTCTGTCATTTTTTTTCTTCGGCTCTTCTTGTTCTTGCAGGGGGATTTTTTGCAGGTATCTTGTGCATGTGCATACCCTGTTCTTGATCGATAACCCCGTACAAATAGGTTTGACGTTGGGATTGATGGGATTGGATGAAACGCATCTTCAGGTGATGGTCAAGACTGGATCCGAATCAGAAAAGAAGTATGCCCTTCAGGTGCTCTCTTTGTTGGACAAAGGAAAGTATTGGGTCCTGGTGACCCTCTTGCTTTCGAATGTCATCGTGAACGAGACACTGCCGATCGTGCTCGATTCACTTATCGGTGGTGGTGGACTCTGGGCTGTGCTGCTGTCGACAGGGCTGATTGTGATCTTTGGAGAGTAAGTGAAAGAAAAGGAAGAAAGAGAGAGAGAGAGAGGCATTTGACAGGTTTTTCATAGGGTGATACCGCAGTGTACGACCAGCGTATAAAACTGTTTTGTATTCCTTTACGTTCTAATGCATCCCATCTATAGCCATTTGTGTGCGATTTGGTCTGGCTATCGGTGCAAAATGTTCAAAGTAAGTCAAATGAGAAAGATGAGTTGTTATTGACCCTCTTGCAAAGAATTGTTCTTGTCATCATGTATATATTATATCCTATTGCCTATCCTGCTTCCCTTGTCTTGAATTTCTTTTTAGGAACCACACGAGGCACGATATACAAGAAAGCAGGTAGGACTCAGAGGATCCTTTTAACTTTTTCTCTTCTCATCCATTTTCAAATCTTTAGGTCTCAAATGTTTACTTTCTATGCATCAATCAGACGATATAGAAGGCTTGACAAAAGATGAAGTTCACATCATCTCTTCCGTACTGGATTTGAAGGAAAAGCGTGTTTGTGAAATCATGACTCCTTTACAAGATGTATTTACATTATCTTTGAATACCGTATTAGATAAAGAACTTGTACACAAGGTAAGACAAACAAAATGACCCAATCTCTTTTTGTTCATTTTTTTTTTCATGGGCTATAGATTCTAAAGCATGGTTATTCACGTATACCTATTAAATCAGCCAATAATGAAAGTCACTATATTGGTATGCTCCTTGTAAAAAACCTGATAAGCTATGATTATGATGATCAACTGACTGTATCTCAACTTCCACTGAGACCTTTACCTGAAACACATCCCAGCACAAGTTGTTTGGATATTTTGAATTTCTTTCAAGAAGGAAAAAGTAAAAAAAAAAAATAAGAGTAGGAGAAAGGTGGATTTGCTGAATTTTAAATAGGCCATATGGCGCTTGTTACCATGTACCCAAATGGTTATCCATTAGGAGTCATCACTTTGGAGGATGTCATTGAAAGCTTGATCGGAGAGGTATACAGTCTACTGGGACATACAATCTGACTAAACAAAAAACCTGCAGGAAATCATAGATGAAACGGATGTTTTCATAGATGGCAAGTAGCCTGATCCTTGTCCTTTTAGGTCATGATTAACCCTTTTTATTTCTTTTGTAGTGCATAAGAAGACCAAGGTGAACAGAGAAGATGAAATGAACCCATTCCAGATACAATCACGCCATGCCAGCTATCCTCAACTACTGAAATCATCCATTCCACCGAAAGATTCCACTGGCATCAAGATAAGAATGAATGGATATGGAGCGATTGTAGACAGTACTGGAAGTATTCTTACTCATTCTGGTGTCTTGCAACAACCCAATGATTCCTATTATCATGAGCATGAACCCAAGATATAAATTATACACATTCATTTTATTTGTTTGGGCATTGAAGAAACCTGTTCAATGCACATGGATTGAAAAGAGATGTGAAATAAAAAAAAAGGACATGAGCTACTCTTTTCAAGCTCTTTTTTTTTTTTTTCTTACCCAAACTTTATTCCCTTTCTATCATCATCAAAAATACAAACCCCTCTGGGCTCATTCCATCCCAAAATGGATACCGATTCATGATGAATTAAGGCGCTAATAACCGATAAAGATCTGCTGCAAGATAAAGTGATCCGCACAAAACAACGAGATCGTCTTGGCCACAGAGAGAGCCAGCCTTCTCCAAGGCTTGTTTTAACGATAGACATCCAGTAGCCTCTTTGTCTGTTTGCCTGATCATATCAAAGGGGTCCATGCTTTGTATCCAGGGCATGCCTTGGGGCTGACTAAACGAGACCGTCAGCAGGGTATCGTCGGCCTGTACCAGTGTATTCAACATGTCACCCACATCTTTTCCTACCGTCGCACCCATGATCCAAATCACCTTTTTCCTTCTCAAGCTTTCCACATAGTTGTGTAAAGCGATCGCTGCCGGTGAATTATGTGCGCCGTCGACCAGGATACGGTCCAGCTGAAATGCTTTCAGGCTCGGCACCTCTGTACTCGTGATCCAATCCAATCGGCCCCGCCAGCGTGTGTTCCCCATGCCTGCCGAGACATGTTCCTCTGTCAGGCGGATGAGGTTGAGCCGAGCAAGCCAATCCAGGGCGGTGACAGCGGTGGCTGAATTCATGCGTTGGTAATCACCATAGAGACGAATGGGATACGTGTACTGCTTGGGTGTGATCTGAAGCTGACAGAGTTGGTCACCCACCCATTCGGAGGGACGCACGAGGACATAAGGGCATCCTGTTTCCTTTGCATGGTGCACGAGGGTCTCTAAGGCCGCCTCTTGGTCTTGAGGGGCAATCACGACAGGACACTGAGGTTTCATGATACCCGCCTTGGCCGACGCAATCGCTTGCAGGCTGTTTCCGAGGATCTGAGCATGATCGATCCCGATCGACGCAATGATGGTCATCACAGGCCTTTGAATCGCATTCGTCGCATCCTCACGTCCACCCAACCCGACCTCCAACACGACAAATGCCACCTGCGCCTTGTCAAACAGATAAAAGGCGGTGGCCACCAGACACTCAAACGAGGTGGCACCGAGAGAGCAGGAAGCGTTCAACTCACGGACGTGTTCGGCCGCTTCCTCATAGGCTGCTTGACTCACAGCCTGTCCGTTAATATTGAAACTATCGCGAGGTTCGATCAGATGCGGTGAATTGAATCTTCCTACTGAATAGCCGCAAGTGTGTAACACGGTTGAAATATAAGCACAGATGGAGCCTTTGCCATTCGTACCGGCCACATGAATTATTTTGGTGCGTTCATCAGGTTTGTTTAAAGCATCTAATAATCGTCTTGTTCGTTCGAGACCAAAATTCATTTCTGTGTAGGAAAAAAAAAGGAGGGAGGTGACTGTCGAGTCACGAAAAAAAAAAAAAAAAAAAATGAACACGGTCAAGACACGTCCCTCCTTTCTCCTTTTTTTTCTTTCTCTTTTTGTCGATTACTTGATATGGTAGCTTCTCCAACACAATTGAATGATTCCATGGGTAATTGACACTAAATGATATTTAATTTCTCCATGTTAAAAAAAAGAGTTTAGCCATGTCCGAATTAGAAGGTCTTGATAATATTTTTTCAGACGATGAAATGATGGATGAAGTCGACGATGAATTTGCTAGAGTCAACATTGATGCCACCAGTGGACTTTTCCATTCGGACGCATTGATTGGGTTAGTTCAACAAGATCAAAAATAGTGCAATGTATTGATTACTTTACAGAGCCGATCCTAATAATGTTGTCTTCTTTTATCGAATGTTTTATAATTCTCTCTTTCCTTACAAACCCTATTTTCAGTGGCTCAACTTTGACACAAGTAAACAAAACAAAAAATAGAGGTCTATTAAAAAACAGAGCTGACCGGTCTACAGCACCTAATAGAAACTTTACTCACAGAGAATTCAGTTTTACGTTACCTTCCGACATTTATATTCGTTTCAAGTCTTTTGCCAACATTGACGAGTTAAAAAAAGAAATTGAAAGAATTCAACCGATCAAGATTGATATCGGGGCTATTTATGCTGTCAAGGTACAGGATCACGACCTGTTTTCCTTTACTTACTCTCTTTTGGATAGCCCAATTTAAAAAAGACGGTAAGTGAAAAGGCCTTCAAGCCGATTGAAAAGGAACTTGTGCTCGATATTGATATGACAGACTATGACGACATTCGATCCTGCTGCAGGTAAGAAAGGAGAGGGTTGAAAGAAGAGGAAGAGACTAATGAGGGGGGAACAGTGGAGGAGATATTTGTCATCTTTGTTGGGAATTCATGACGGTGGCGATGAAAGTGATTGATGCGGCATTACGAGATGATTTTGGTTTCAAACATGTCCTCTGGGTTTATTCAGGTCGTCGTGGTGTACACTGTTGGATTTCAGATGAAAGAGCACGACGATTGACAAATGATCGCAGAAAGGCGATTGTGAACTATTTGAATGTGGTCAAGGTAAACAGGGCTTTGATGTTTATTCGGCTGGCTAAGTACGAGGATTGTATAGGGATCTGCACAAAAAGCAAGACGTGTCAAATTGAATGTGTTACATCCATCACTAAAGTAAGTCAAAGGGATGATGTGAGTGATGCTGATGTTTTGTGTTTGTAGACGATCGCTTGATATTCTCAATGAACACTTTGACCATCTTTTACTGAACAATATGGGTATTTTGGATACAGAAGAAGGACGTCGAAAGATACTTGAAATCATTCCTGATGGAGCAGCTAAAGAAAAGATTGAGAAAATGTGGCAAGAGAACACCCATGGATCAGCACAAGAAAAATGGGACTATTTAAATAAGACGATTGAAAAGATTGAGAGCAAGAAAAGATACAAGGATCATGTGGGGAGAGACATTGTGTTTCAATACGCCTATCCACGACTTGACGTGAAAGTGTCTACAAATATCAATCACTTGTTGAAAAGTCCATTCTGTGTACATCCAAAGACATGTAAGTGACAAGAGACATTTACCCCCCTTTTTCTCACAGGCTCTTTAGTAAAAGTATGTGTTCCAATAAGAATTGAAGATTGCGAAAATTTCGATCCATTAAATGTGCCTACACTACCCTCTCTGAGTGCAGAAATACACGCTTACAACAATAACGACCAAGCAGATAAAAGCATAGCAGATTATAAAAAGACATCCTTAGCACCTTATATTGATTACTTTGATAAATATGCTAAATCCATTATTCTTCAAACTAAAAAAGATAAACGAGGTAAGAAAGAGCAAGACAAGAAAAGAATTGTGTAACTCACAAATCACAGAAAATACAAACATGGAATTTTAAGATCAATTCAGGGGCAAAACACAGTCAAAAGTGACGGGTTATTGTGATCCCCCTTCCCTTTTTTTTTTTTTGGGTGAAAATTTCAAACAATAAAAAAAAATATATATATACTTTTTTCTTTCTAAACTTGATGTTGAGGTGTATCCAACATTTGCCAAAAGGCTCTTTTCGACTCATTCGAGAACCATGCCACTACAAACGATTTTACAGCTCCAACAGCAAACCGATACTAACGGAATTAGTCTATGGTCGAAAGCGAATCTATACCAGCTTACCCACCATGGCCAAAACAAAGTCACCTACAGCTTCCAAGACACGAGCGGCCTCTCCTGTGACGTCTTCACGGTTATCATGGGAATGGATTAACCCTTCAGAAGATAACAATTATTATGCAACCAAGCAAAAGAACAGTGGAGCCCTTAGTGCTGTCAAACAAAACCTGACAGAGATGTTCTTGCCTGTGGGGTAAATAAGAGAAAAAGGAACTGTAGAAAGTGGGCTTGACTGACTGTGTTGATCCTAGTTACCCAGAAAGTGTTCACAGCTGTTATAAAAAATTCCATTCATGGCTGTTTTTAGAAACTTATGTTGGATCTGCTGTAGGCCAAAGGATGCATGTGTGTGTGTGTGGGTGGGTGTACTGAATTCCTTTTTAGGTCGGCGTGCTTTGTTCACAAGCCATGTTGGCTTCTTTAGGCTTAGGCACAGTAGAAGCTACGGGAGGAGCGGTGGCGATTCAGTGGTAAAAAGATAAAAAAGAAAAGTGAATGTGACGTTCTAAAACAAATCAGAAAGGGTGCTTAAAGATGGTATTGGAGAAATTGGTAAATTGTTCTTTATCAAAAAGTATGCAAGCACGTTTGATTCACACCCGAAAACATGGAAATTTGTAAGCTTTTTTTTTTTTTTTTTTGGTATTGAACAAGACTTTAGGTGTGTGAAATCTTATCTTCCGTTGGATCCTTTCTTCAATTATGTACTTCGATTGTTTCACCAAAATTCTTTTTGCCTTTAGCAGCAGGTAATGAACGATTTGTTTGTCTTGTTATTCACCGTTTTTTTTTTTTAAAAAAAAAGCTGGAAATATGTTTGAGCTGATTCATGAAAGCATATGGCTTGCTAGTCACATGACATTCACAAAGCACTTTTCTGTAATGTACACAACAGAGCATCGAGGGGTTTTATATTAATTTTTCATGTAGCCGAATGGTAATATTGGTGACATTGTAGCTAAAGATGACGCACAGATGTCAACCGCACATCTTTTGGGTATGCTCTCAGGTGTTGGCTTGATCTCCATCTCTCACTCGCCCTTGTTTCTCTTTGGCGCATTTGCTGTACTATCGCCCATCAACATTTGGTCGACGGTGAAGATGTTGCATGCTGCTGAGTTTGAGATTTTGAATCAAGCCAAGTTAACTTTGCTTGCTCGAGAATACATTGATCAAGGCCATGTTGCCACGTATGAAAAATTACGTGATCGTGAGATTGGATTCGGAGAATGGATCAAGCCATCTTATCGTAAGAAGCGTGGTGCTATTTCTATAAAAATCAAGATGGGACCTAGTGCTGAACAAGCCTATGGTTCGTCACATGAAGTACAAGAGGTTGTACATACATTAAAGGTACAGTGAAAGAGAGTGAGTGAGTGATACCTTACTGAACTCACTGTTAGCAAGAGAATTATTTATTGAATCATCATAAAAACACAATGTGGATCTTGTTTCATCAGGACGCTGGTTCTAAAGATGTCCTCAAATCTGTCTTGCATTCACTCAAATTCCATGACATTCTTTCAAAAGAGAGCATCAACAAAGAAACAGATTGGGATAATTACATGAACGCTTTGAGAACATCACTGGATTGGACAAGAGAAAATTATGATCTATTTGCTGCAGAACTTGATGAAAAGAACTGGCAAATTGACACAGTTTATTGGAATGACAGGTAATTGAGATGATTCCCAATTATTTCTATTATTAAACACAATGCTATAGCGGTATGAGATTAGCATGGGACAGGGGAGACAAGCAATAAATATGAATTCATTACATAATATCTATCATCACTGGTTCAATAAAAGAGAAACTTTTGTTACCATGCAATCTTGTATTATTATCCAAGTGGAAAACTATGCTCGAGAACAAGGAGAGTAGCTATGGATACATATCCATCAGAAAGTAGACCTCTGCTGCGAATCAATCTCGCTGCGGTTTCTTTTTTTTTTTTTCCTAAAAATCACCGTCAGACAGTATCAGATTTATCTTTGAGATTATTAGTAGAGTAAGAAAGAGATTACAGAGTCAATCAAGGGCTGCTGAAAAAAGGAAGCACACTAAATAGAAAACTGTTAAAAGTAAGATGGACAATGGTTTACACACGGATTGTGCCTAAAGCAAATAGAATCATCAAGAGCCAAAGAGATTAAAAGGAGGCATTGACATTATGCTATAAATAGACTATTAAATACCAAGCATCATCAATTAGCCGTCAATTCTACAAGCACAACTATGCAAGAACATTTTAAATTTCATACAATGCATATGCCTTTAAATTCTAGTCTAAAACTGAATAGTTAATCTGATGTCCTAGTCATTTTCATCCTGGCAATAGAACACACTGTGTATATCCATTACCCATGCTCAATTTTGTATCATGAAAGCACTCTAAGCGAAATAGTATCATTTAAGGTTATATCGATACAAACAGTGACAAGTAGTAGATGGTAGAAAACGGGTTGATTTCCTGGGAAAGATACATGGTAAACAGGCCTGTGTGACAAGAGACCATAAAGGAGATAGGATCCCACGAGTAGATGCTAGGTTGAATGGATCAAGACAAGATGCACCATTGAAAGACAAGGGCTTTTATAACACTCAAAACAGTGGAGAACTTTAACCTTCGATTCTTAAAACACAGCATACCATAAATGATGAATCGCCATTTTCTTATGATTCAAAAGGATAGACACATGTGTTTTTTAAAAAACGATTCAGTTTATTCAAAAGTGATATTGTACTATGCTATGAATTGACAGTGGCTCACTGCGCTTTTTCAAATTCAGCAAATAATGTATGTACAAAAAAGAAACGGTGCCTGTCGATTTCCCGATTATTTACAAATATGGTGCACGAGCAAATCCTATTGCTTTTTGGCTTGAGGGTCCTTGATACCCCTGGCTGGAGACGGTTTTGTATTACTTTCATGTTGTTTGTTTTTTAACAATTGAGCTTTGGTATAATTGGATAATTGACGGGCATATTCATTTCTTGCTAAAGCCAGTACTTCTTCTCTTGTCAACAATTTTGAGCTGTTGTTATTGTTGTTGTTGTTTGATAAGATGGTAGACATGATGGATGATAAACAGAGAAAGAAGGAAAATGGATGCTTTTTATATTCATTTTTGATCCGTTCTCTCAAATTAAGGAACACACTTGAAATGGAAAGGGTTATGATATCATACTTTCCATTTTTGTTCCGGCCCGATGAATTTTTTACTTGACAATTTTGGTAAAATGATGTAAGAGACATTGGAATTACCGTTTTAATTAAATTGGACAGTTATTGGTTATTCCATCTTCCTCTGTGCATTAACGTCGTCCCACTCTTTTTCATTTGTTTTAAAAGAAATGACAGTGGATTGAGTGATTGTTCCTTTTTGAATTCTCTTTGGTTGCTCTTTGGTCTTGAGAAATTCATCAAATTCGATTTACAACGGAAGCCTTTTAAGAAGATCAATGACGTTTGTTGAGGTTTTGTCTTGTAAATTTCATTGCACGTTTTTACCAGAAGAGGGGGGGTCCGAACAAAGTTACGCAAAGTTTTTTTTTTTTTTTATTTTGAAAAAAAGATTGGCGACTGATATGGATTCAAGATGATTTTGATCAACTATTTATTGAAAATACAAAGCAGACCAAATGTATCCCTTTCATCATACGATCCTTCACTTTTGTATATTCCCTAAAAAAAAAAGTTTGGATTACAAATGAGCTCTGATGGACTCCGTTCATTTTTTTTTTCCTTTCCGAAAAGTAACATCTAGAAGCAACTGATTATCAATATTTTTAAAAACTGTCACAGTAGGCGATACACACTAACTACGTACAATCTGAAAGCCAAACAGGAAGGTTACCCCCTACTGAACTTCACTGTCCAATTAAGGGGTTGGATGAGTGAGAGTGTTTTACAAAAACAGTTGAACAAAATATCGAATGATTCTCTTCACCTCCGTGCCTTATTTTCTCCTTGCTCTTTGGTTAAAATGGATGAAATATGAAAAAAAGGGGGGGGCATTCATCTATGTCCCTTTTTGGGTTTTCAGGATTTCATTTGCGCAGTTTGAAATATTTTCGCATGAAGTTTTTTTTTATTATTATTTTTTAATTTTGCATATTTTGACGATTTTAAACTTTGCACAACTTTTAAACAAAAGCATAAAGTACACACAGTGCTTTCCACTCTCAATGAATTATTTACTTGAAAAAAAAATGGATCGAATTTGAAAATAAATGTCCCACTTTTTAATACTCGATTTGGTCACTTGTTTGAAAACAAGGTACCCTACAATTTAGATACAACTTGGCCACTTTTTTTTTAGAAATGAATGTATCAAACGGATGTGGTCAAACGGATGATTTATATTTATGGTCCTGATCCAGTCTAATTTCCAGTCATTTTGGTGCTGCGACATCTTTACTGTGAAGGAGAGGTTGCACAAAAAATTCAGAACTGAACCTTTCTACAGTGAAAGATTCAAGCCTGCTACACCTCCTCATTCACTTGTATGGAAGACAACACTACCAGAAAAGACAAGAAAGTGTTTATTCACCTTTGAAAAAAACACATTCGTTGTGGTCTTTAGGATGGCTTGCCGGCGAGAACGGTCGGTGAATATGACATCTATGAAACCAATGAGGGTAAACTCAGGCATATCCATGGCACTAGCTTAATGCTTGCTGAATTAATATGTAAATAAATAAGCACAATCATTCCTCAAGATTTTCAGGGCTATTTTTTTTTTCAGAGATATGGGAACGTAGGCATTTAACAAGTGGTCTTCGTACACTGACGAAAAGCTGTCTTTATAACAAGCAATTCTTGAATCAGGCAATTAAATCGTCAACAGTTTCCATCACTGTGTTGTGTGTAACTTTGTCCATCAAACCCTAAACATCCTCTTTATGATCTTTAGTGAAAACAAGGGAACAACAGATTTTTTTTTTTTTTTTTTGCTTTTCCATTTCTTTTCCTGATTATAGACATAAATTTGCTAGATATGACGACCATTTCTGACAAGAACTGGATTAACTCTTCAGGTCACATAGCAAAAATACATATCCATATATTGCTACTAAGTACAAATATATTTGTTTCTCAATATAAATACCTAACTCAGGTCTCTTCATGGATTTTTTTATTGATATGATCATGTCAGTTTGAAATTAAGTAGGCATACATCAAGTACTTTGCATTATTAACAAGGGAATATAGATAAAGATTAAGAGCTATTATAATCTACTTGATCTGTTTGAATCTTGTCATCAAAGCTGTTTAACGCAATTCATCAACTTTATTTCATCCGTGATATACCACTAATCTCATGGCTATTCGTATTTTTTCTTATATATTATAATGCTATTGTATTCCATTTAGAATTTGGTTTATATTACCAATTATCTTATCCATAATTGGTAGATATCCTTATGTTTATTATACACTATTTAAATCTTGTTAAAAAGAAGATTTTTCCACTATAATAATATTAAAAAATTCCCGTTCGAAGCTATTTAAGTCAATTCGTAGTTATTCATTAGATATAATTATAGGATATGATGCTTTATGAAGAACTAATAAAGTTTTGATCACACATATACAAGTCCTTTTATTTTTTACATTTAAATAAACTTTATATTCCATTCTATTACAGATGTTTTCTAGTGGCTGATATAGCTGGAATACGTTTACTGTTCTTGTCTTTTTATTTTTTTAAACATGCCCCTTTATATATTGATGAATACCACATTCGAGTACTACAAATATTACTCGTACTATTAGATCACAATAATACAACAACAAAAAAAAAAGAAATTTCTGCAAATCACAAGCACAAGCAATCACGATATTTCAAGTTAATACATCCATAGTAAACAGGCCACAAGCGAAGTATAAATACATAAACGTATATAATTATACATGTATATATATATACTTTAAAAAAAAAAAGACCTATATACCATCGCCTCTTCCAAAGCTTCTGTTAAAATGATTTTGCTAATCCATTCATTATTTTATTGATCCTCTTATTGATCTGATGATTCACTTTGCCCTCTTTAAACAAGTTTTCAAGAATCAAGAATAATGAGGGGGGATATACAGCAGGCTACAAAAAGAGCTATAAACATGCTTGGAGAAAAGCAATTGGGTAAATTATTGAACAATGCATAAAAAATTCTTTAACTGAGCCTCATTTTCTTAGCATGATATAAACTTTTATTGATTTATCAAAAAATCAGATAAAAATTTTACAAGGATATGTGTGTAAGTTAATATTTCCACATGTAACAAACGATACAAGAATTAAATATCTCAAGACTATGGCAGATATTCTACGGAATAGATCAGGAACAGCCATGGTATTTGGCTCACCATGCTCAAATTCAACTGAGCCCATTGCATCCCGTGATAGGAATGTCACTATCAACCTGCTAAAAGCGAAAAGAAAATTGTAATAAAGATACCCAAGGCAAATGGAGGCCTTGTTAAGGTGCAGTTTGGATGGCTAATTATTTTCTCTGATGATAGACATGCTGAAATGCATTCGTTTACAGAAGCAAAAGGTAATTGCCATTGTTTACTTGACTTGCGCGAGATTCACAACTGACCCTCCAATAATTTTAAAAACTTTATAAAGATCAAATGAAAGCCATCTACCTATCCTTAGCACTCATGATCAGATAGAAAGCACTTGTAGGAACATGAAATATTCGATAGTTGATAATAATGTCCATGTCGCTTTCATGTTTAAGACTGAATCCGTTACATAAATCACAGATTTAACTGCAGAAAAAAACAACCAGATAAACTAAATACTGTTTATTCAACACTTTAAAAAGCAATATCAATTATTTAAACAGAAGCTCGCTGTCATATCACTATTGCCCAAACATATTGTCTCATTCTCATTAGCAATTATAACTGAAATAACCTGCCTCTATGTCGTAAAAAGCTTAGTTAGATCACTCACTTTATTCAATAAAAGATATTTTTTTTTTTTCAGTGTTATTCTTTAATGCTGCGCCAAAGTTGTGTACCTCTGTCATGAATATAGCTTGATATAATGTGAATCCTCTGTTTCTCGTCCTAAACAATAAAGTACTCAAAAGACCTATACTTTATAACACAGTGCTATTTCAATGATTATATAGGATGCATTCTCTTACTGCTATTTATCCTAGACATCCTGTACATGGTTACACGAAGAGTGTAGGATACTCTCTCTCTCTCTCTTTCACTGTTATTCATTTGGTACACTAGATGTATCAGCTTCTTCGTTGCCGGCATGCCTCTCTTATTACTTTAGCCCAAGTCTTTAGCATAGATGCAAGTCTACCCTATTTTCCCTCCGCCATTTGGTTTTAGCTGAGGATAAAGCAATCATATGAAAGGGAATAGTTAACTTGCCCCTAATAGTAAAGTATGTGTATGATGAGCAGTGCTAGCGAACGATCCTTGACTTCTAATTTCTATTGGAAAAGAAGACAGCTATTGATCTTGATAAGCAAATATCCTACAACAAGCTGCAGTAAATGCTCATCTAGCATCTTCTATCTCTGCTACTTTCATCCTTTGCTATGAAATCACCTCGAATAGATTCATGTGTTGAAGGATGTTGAAGACGACTTGGATAGCAGCACTTTTCTGAAGCAAACCATACAAGAGATATGAAAAGAATAAGCTATTTAGCCTTTATAAATAAATATGCACCTTTCACATGCTTCTTTAGAAGCCTCGGCTTAGTTGATTATCACAATAGAGAGTGGATAAAACTGAAATTTTACTCTAGTCAACATGACACTTGATGCACACAGCCTTTGTCCTTCATAACCATCCAGCCCTATCCACCACTCTCCTTTTTGAAACAGAAAAGCCCCCTTCTCCTTTTTGAAACAACTATACTCCCTAAGAAGACATCGGTGATCGAAACTGCAGTTTCTTGTGGACAAGATGATTGATTTGGCAGACACTCTACAGCTGAAGAAATTAGGTTGGGCCATGAAAAAAAAAAAATTGTGCCATTTGAAAAATATTTGGGACACTTATTTGGAAACAGGACAAGAGAATTTTGTCAGGGAAGCTTTTGAGGGAAACTTTTTTTTTTTACCTTGCTTCAAAAAAAAAGGTTTCCATGACGATTTTTTTTTTTTTTTTCCTTCTTTCAAAATGGCTGTGCCTATATTTTTAACACGATGTCATACAGTAGTCACTCTATTTAAGGGTGACCAAAATTTTGAAATATCCACCCTTAAATCGAAATTTGTAGCTGTTTAAAAATTGAAATCACTTAATATGTATTGTAGCTACATTATAGACTGGTTTGTACAACATGTTTACACATAGGCCACTGTCGGCTGGTATATATTTGGTAATTGTGTAAGGACCTTAGTAAATTAAAACTTGCTTAAGACTTGATCAAAGTTGCTGGAAGGATAATATACGAGTTGTAGACTCAAAATAATTTTGATGAGAATAAATATATGACAACAAAATTCATTTTCTTTGTTTATAAAAAAATGTCTAATAATAAACGTGTGCGCCTTTCTTTCTCAAAAAATTGAGCTTTTGGATCAAAATGCTACTGGCCAGCTTAATCAAACAGAATTAGGTGAATAGGCTATGAAGAAATTCAATTTAGATCAACCACTTGCCCAACAGACTGTATCAAACATTCTCAAAAATGCTGAAACGTTATACAGTAATAATAATGTTGTCAATAATGACAAAAGCCTAACAACATGGGGAAGAAGAAAACGCTCTCGCGCATGTCAATGTCATTATTAAAGCTTCACAATCAAAATCATCATCTGTTATTCCAATCAAAAGATCTGCAAACGAAATGGAAAAGAATATCCTATTCTGCAACAATTGTTCGATGATCAACCCTATACCTTTATACAAATCATAACATCACACGCTCCATATCCTAACCTCCTTGATACCCGAAATTACATTGAATTATCTGACGATTTATGCCAACCTTTAAACCAAGATTGGACACTCTCACCTCAAATAAAGTATGCTGCAGCACAGTTATTGGCAGGTTGCATATTACAAAACCAACTGAATGGCCAAGTCATTATTGCAAACACTGTTGAAGTTTAGGGTCGTAAAAGAAGATACCCACCGTGAACCCTTTGATACTAAAGAACAATCAACAATACCAACCTTGTTACCACCTCCTGTTGTATCAAGCTATGACAATGTTTACCCCGTCACCTTGAATAGTCAGCATGGACCTAAACTTATCATTGGAACTCAAACAATGAATTATTTGGTAGCATTCTTTGTCCGTTTGGACAAGGAAGAAAAAACAAAGTGTGGGGGCTGCATCAACATTATTCAAATTGGAAAAATTAGAAGAATCTTTTTCAACAAGAATTTACATCGATGAATATGCTCTCAACAAAGCCATGAAATTAGCAGAGAATAAAGACGCCAAAGCTGTGACAAATTATAATATTTTGGATCAGTTTAGACAGGAGGGCACACATTTTGAGTCACCTTCAACATATTATTTATGTCGTGCGTCTGGTTTTGTAACTAGAACACATCAGTGCCAACCATACTCTACATTTACATGATCAAATTTTGATCGTGGTCGATGTTCCTCTGCCGACATATTCTCAAGTATCGCTGGTAACGTCTTGCAATTTGGTGACAAGGGAAGATTGCGTAAGACTATAGTAAAAAATGGTTTGTCCAGTGGCAATAAAGAAATCGAAAAAAGTCATCAGCGAAATTCTCAAGCTTTATGGAAATAATAGGCAGTCTATAAGTATCATTGGAAATACTGGATTGAATTCTCTTTTGGAAATATTGGCTGCTCTTCACCAACCCTACATCAATTCAGTAAACGACTCAGTGGCAGTGGCTATCAACGACTCATTTCAATTGGTCAAAAAGTACAAGTGTAGACTCATGAACATTGTATAAAGTTAAATTCATATTACATCTGCAGTGAGGGTTAATTGTTGTTTAAGCTTGAAATAAATGAATAAAAAAGTTTCCCTGACAAAGTTCTCTTGTCCTATTTTCAAACAAGTGTCCCAGGTTTTTATTGGTTGTCCAACCCAATTTCTTCAGCTGTAATTTGTTTTTATTACTTTTATTTGCCACAGATGAAATCATAATTTAGTCCACTCAAAAGGTCGTTGCACAAGAAAATTGAAGTTTTTTTTTTTTTCTTTTCTTTCCTCCTTTTCTTTTTTATTGAAATCATACAATGGAACGACCATCGAGAAACAAAGCGCTGACCATGTTGTTGGTCTCTACATTTCTTATATCTTTACTTGTTCTCCTGAGTAAGTTGACACCGACTCAATCCCTCCTGCCCGTGAGCAGTAAAGAGAACAACAGCAATGCAGTCCAAGATAAATCAACAGAGGAAGAAGAAGAGGAACAAGTGGAGATCAGCACAAAGCCAGTGAGTGATAAAGAATGGAAACCAAAGAGTTGGGGTCATCTTGATAGCGAATTAGAAAAAATGGTGAATGCGAACATAAGAGTATCAGGCAAGGATCGTATCTTGTTGACTGCTGTTGCAAACAGTGGCATGGCCGACTATACGTTGAACTGGATTGCTTCCTTGAAGAAGTGTGGATTGGATAAAAAGTTTTTAGTGTTTGCGATAGATCAGGAGATGGTAGATATCATGACCAAGACCGGATACGGTCGACGTGTGGCCCTGATACCTTCTGATTGGTTTCATAAGGAGCTATCGGGTGGTTTTGAAGAATGGCAATCGGATGGCTATACACCCATTACACACTCAAAGACACTTGTAGTAGAAAGATTACTCTATGCGGGTATCACAGTCTGGTTCTCTGATGTAGATATCGTTTTCACTTCTTCATCTATTTATGATTATCTTGTCATGAAACTGAATTCAAGAAAGGCAAGAACTGAAGTCTTGTTTAGTCAAGAAACTGAACAGAATTTGATTAATTCCGGATTCTATCTGATGCGACCTACACTTTTAAATAAGCGTATTTTAGATTCTTCTATTTATATTCAAGATCGAGAACCCAAAGTGACTCAGCAACAAGCCATGAATCGAGTATTAAACGATTTAAATCTAAATTATCGAACAAGTCAAATCGCTTTATTGGATTTAATTCTATTTCCTCAAGGTCGACTGTATTTCGATAGACAAATACCTACAAAATACAACATGACGCCCATGATCGTTCATGCCAATTACAGAAAAGGAGACAACAAAAAAAAGGACTTGCAAAAATTTGGTCTTTGGTACATTTAATCTAAAATTTATTCGTGTAACTAACGGGGGCTCAATAAAGTTTTTTTTTTGTATTTCATCTTCTCCTTGACCTCTCTTTCTTTTTCCTTTTTTTTTTTTTTAATTTTATTATGGGTGAAGTTGTATATAAATTTGAAGCATTTAGCTTCACAGGGATTTGTCAAACAGTTGCATTATCACTTTGTCCATTAGTTGGACAAGCAAATGGGGTTGAACCAGTTTGTTATTCTCGAAATACAGATCTTGGCGGAAACATTATATTCCAGCCAGGTAAAATAACATTTAATTGTATTTCTCCTTTATTCTTATTTATTATTATCAGCTACACTGGCTACTGATATTGTAGCTATCATTATGGCAGCCATCATGATTTATCACATTAGATCAAAATATACAGCAGTTGGTAAAGAACGAAAAAAAGGGCTTTTTTTTTATTTTAATCGTGTTGAATAAACTATTTTTAGGTCGAAAGGAAATTGTCATGTTCTTTTACTTGTATATGATTACTATCTTCCTTGAAATGTTACTTGTTACAGACATTATACCAACATCATCCCCAGTTTATCCAGTAAGTCGTATTCAAGCTCACAACATCCATAAACTAATCATGACATAGTGGTTTACTGCTGTACATATCGGATTCATGTGCGCTACATTTTGGTGTTTATTATTAAATGGATTTGTTGGATTTCAATTTGCAGAAGACGGTACACCTTTATCACTTTGGGTAATTGATACAAAAATACTTTTTCTCTCCTTATTTAATACTTGTTTAGTCTATCAGGATCAGTTCATTTGTTATCTTTCTATTGACTGGATTCATCGCCATCGCCACATTTAAAAACCTGTCACCTTTTTCATATCAATCGCCAGGCGCCTTATGGGCATTTTACTTTATTGTGAACGGAATTTGTTTTATTGTCTATGTCGTTTCACAAATCATTCTTGTTGTCAACACACTGGATGATCGTTGGGTGCTGGGTGACATCTTGTTTGGTACAGCCTTTTTTATTGTTGGACAGGTCATCTTGTATATATTCTCTGTTACTATTTGCGATTCAGCCAAACATTATGTGGACGGCACATTCTTTGGCTCCATCTGTACCTTGTTGGCTGTCATGATGGTCTACAAATATTGGGACTCAATCACCAAGGAAGACTTGGAATTCTCGGTTGGTTCGAAGCAAAATGTGTGGGAAATCAAGGAATCCATTGCTGATGATGATATCAATCAAAGCTACAGTGGTAAACAATACGGTACTCCTCCACAAACTCAACAACAGCCTTATGCTGGTCAACCTTATTATCAGCCACAACAACAACAATACCCTTATTAAGGTTTACTCATGTTTCAATCCAATTAAATAAATTCAAGTCTTTTTTTTTGCATTACCTATCTATAACCCAAAGACAAAGAAAAGCAAACCTTATCCCCTTTTCTGTATCTGATTTATAGGACAAGTAGTCGATTTGATATTTTACAAATGTACAAGGTGGTGAAAGTGGATAGCATGGTTTGATGAGCATGATCGATCATGATCTATCGATGTCTATTCATGTCATGAGCAAGTGTCATGGAGTGAATAAAGAAAATTGCTGTAAGGTATTGACTTGATCATGATTCATGTAGCTTTATCTTCCACTTGAGTCGTATGTTAGCTACTATAAATATAAAGTAACAAAGTAAATATTTATGTATACACTAATTGAAGAAGCATGATGAACAAGAAGAAAGAAAAGCTGTTGAAAACATGTTTGGTTGTATGAAAATATAAAAGTATGCAAGATTAAATTTATTTTATTAAGCAGCTTTCATCCATAAAGTCATATTAGGAGCAGGTCTTAGTGTAAGTTGCTGCTTCTTTATCACCTTAAATCCTGGCTTTTCAAAGTATTGAATATCCTTAATCAGTAAAGCCAACAGTAATTTCATTTCAATTAATGCAAATTTGTATCCAATACATTGTCGTCCACCTGCCAAGAAGGGTAAATATTGATAGGCGTTTCCAATCTTCTCTGTCTCCCAACGGTAAGGATTGAACTCTTCTGCATCTTCTCCCCAAATCTCTTTTGAATGATGATTGACAATCAGGGACAAAAAGAGGATGGTTCCTTTGGGAAGGGCGTAGGAACCCAGCACGACGGGTGCGCGAGTGATTCGACTTGTGACGGGCACAGGAGGAATCAAACGAAGGGTCTCTCGACAGACGTTGGTGAGCAAGGGAAGCGCGTTGATTTCTTCATAGGTGGGAATGTCATCCGATGTAAATAGGGTTTTTACTTCTTTTCTTAGACTGTCTTGAATCTTTTGATTTTGAGCTAGTAACCAAAGACACCAACTGAGACTGACACTTGTCGTCTCATGCCTGATCATAAAATGAGTACAAAAAAACAATTTATCCGTCTCCGTCTACTTTACCCTGCGGCCAAAAAGGTCAAGCATTGATTTCTTAATTCTTCCGCGGTCAATCCTTTGCCTGTTTCATCATCAATCAAATTCACCATCAGCGCCAGTAAGTCCTTTGGCTTTCCATCCTCCTTCTCCACTGCGGCGCGTTCAATGCCAGCCTGAACCAAAGCCTTACTCTCTTCTTCCAACCATCGCAAGTCTCGTCGGGTCTTTCTGTTCCGTTCGGTGGGTAAAAACCTCAGGGCGGGGAAGAGCAAGGTGAGGATACGCATGAGGGAGAGATCATTTGAAAAGATGTGAAGATAAGCTTGACTCAGCTTACTCTGCTTCTCTGTCCCGACATGTTCCAACGATTTCAGATCCTGGCCAAACCCTGCTAGCCCGATGACGTCCAGCGTAGCCAGGGAAAGACCGCTGGAGACCTCGATCTCTGTAAATTCCTTTCCACTCGACTTGATCGTCTCCAGCCAAAGATCGCGCAGTCGTAAACCGGGCTTGGCCATCAGGGGTACCATGGATCGTATGGATTGTACTGAAAAGGCAGGATTCAGTATCTTTCGTTGGAATCGGTGCACTTCGCCCTCAGCCACCAAGAGCCCATTCCCCAAGAAACGTTTAAGGAATTTAGCCGTGGCCGGTGTCTTTATGAAATCGTACTCTTGTGTTGTCAAGACTTGCTTGAGTAGCTTGTGATCCGTCACAATCACCCGGGGTTGATTCCATTCACCGTGGTAAAGAACCATACCGCCGTACTTTTCTGCCCATCGTTTGTGCGGAGCACCTGATTCGGATCGAACGATTTCACGGAAATTGCCAAAGGGTGGGATCCAGTCGGCTGGAGGACCCGGTATGTGTCTGAGTGGGTGCAGGTAGAGGTTATAGATAATGTATTTCGATAGACAGTAAATGGAGACTGCGCTTGATAAGCCGAGGACGACTGTCTTTTGTGATGGTGGAGACCTCGCGAGATATTTTTCCACGTATTCATTTACCTTGTCTTGAATAAGATTGAGTGAAGGAACCACTTTATCTACAATGGATTGAATTGATTGATTCATGTTGTATGAAAACCAAAAAAAAAAAAAAAAAAAAAAAAAATACAAGCTATAAAAAGGATTGAATTTAAATACAGACAAAAGAGCGCGGAAGAAAAGGACATCGATCGGTCTTTGATTTATTTCCATATAAAGAAATTTGCGTAATATCGTTTCACATAAACCATTTCAATTCAGGTAAAAACAATCTCTTGTCATTTTTTATTGCCTTGAACCTGTGAGGGGAAAAAGGAGGTGCCAAGTTTTTTTTTACCGTTGAAAGCAATTTAGCGTTTGATGGTTTTGAACAAGATCTTGAAATATCTTGAACGCATACCAGTCCCTCGAGTAGTCTGCTTGTGAATGATCATGAAATATTGCAGGAGTGAACATAAGCGAAAGATTTTTCATGGTCATTTTATTAATTTCGGAGCGTGCCTCCACCCTATTATGAGTCAGTTACTGTACTACTCTGTTACCCCATTTTTGAACTTACTTTGCCAAGTGAATAATTAATGTTTTCAAAGTATCTTTTTCTGCTTTTGATAGACTATCAATTGATTTTTCAAGTACCTTTTTACGATCTTCGTAATTCTCCAGTTCTATACAATAAACAAGTTCAGTCTTTTATTATTTCTTTACTCTTTTCCTTTTTACTTGAATAAGTAGCACGTTCGTTTGTCGATAAATCAAGTAATGGTTTCTGAAGCTCCCTTAGAAACAACTTTAATACAGACGCCACTGTAAACACATCATATTTGGAATCCACCAACTCTACAAGTTCTTCATCCTTTTCAAACTCGCTTTTCAATAGATCAATATTGGTCTGTCTACCCGAGACTCTGTAAATGCCTTCCTTTTCTAATCCACCCAATAATTCCACTTGTTGAATACATTTCGTCACTACCAATGGTACCGTCCTATTATGTTCACTGGCATAATCATTGAGATGACATCCAAACAAGAGATCCTTGCATCTTCCATAATAGTAATTTTCGTAGCAGATAGTTCGGGGTTTAATGAATCCCAATTTTTCATATTCCATTAAAAATCGTTCCAAATCCTTTTTAGCATCCATTTGATCCAATACCTCCAGTGTATCTTTAACCAACTAAAAAGGGAAAAAAGTAAGTCTTCTTGTTTGCTATCAATACTTTTTTACATTGGCTTCCGCAGCAAGTGCTTCTTGTTCTTGTTTTGATATAGTCAATACCACTGCTCTAACAGCATCTGATTTTCCAAGTAAAAGTGCTTCCACATGCTATAATATGTTTTTAAATAAAGTGTAATCAATAACTTTTTTTTTAATTTACTCGAATAGCATGTGCAGCTGTATCGATTTGGATTTTTCTTAATGATTCTAATGTTCTGATACCTTGTCTATACTCTTGATCTGTGTCATACACTTCCTTTTTCAATCTGGCCAATCTGGCTGTCAATTTCGATGGATCGCCAGCGGCAGCAGCGTTTGCTAACTGAGACCTCATTTGAGTGATTAAGCCAGACATGCCATTCTTTTTGCCGTGTGAAGAAATGGATTCCACTGTGCGTGCACTATCTGAAGACAGTCGACCGGTTGGCTGTTCGTCATTGTTGGATGGAGATAGAAAGGAAGGATCGGGTGAGGATGGTATAGAGAATTTTTCGTCGTGTGAAGAAATAAGTACTTGTTGCTGAAGACTGACATATTCTGCACATTTATTGAAATACGCTCTATGAAGCTTCTCTCTTGCGTATCAGTCACTGTCTCATTTGCGATTCAAGATGATTTACCTTGATAATATCCTTTGTTCTGTAATTTAAATAATTTGTATTCTTTTCATTCAAAACTGCTTTTACTGTCTTTCTTCTTTGCTCGTGATTTTCCTATTAGTGAAATTAGCATGAATCTTTCTGTCACTGTTACATACTTGCCTTGACTTTTACTAATAATTCAGTCTGATACTTTAAACAATTTAAAAATTCTTTACGTCCTTGTATTTTCTTTTCAATGGATGCTTCATAATGACAAGTTGTCTTTTCAAACAGTGTTGTATAATCGCCAAAATAATGATTATCTGTGGCAATAGAATGATGGGTTGTTGTAGGATGAATTGGGATCGTACTCAAAGATGAATTATTTGAATTTATAGTCAATGTGTTAGATGTATTGGTATTGTTGCTGCTATTGTTATTGTAGCTGGTGTTATTGTTTTTTGTTATCTTGGAAAGTGCAAGTACGTAAGCTTCTTCCGCTGATATCCTGTTTAGAATTATTATAAATAAAACCTTTTTATGTATATTTATCATCTACCTTGCTTTTAAAGTAGAAATAAATCTATCCAAGTCTAATATACTCCATTTTAAAACCTTATTGACAAATTCAAATTGTGCCTCGATACTGACAATCTACCCATTATTGTAATTATTTTGACAGGTTTATCATTTAATTTATTTATTTACTTCTTGTTCAGGACTTAAATTTTTACTTGATCTGTTATACATTAAAAATAAAAGAAAAAGAAGAAAAAAGAAGTAGAAAAATATTTTTGTTCCTTTTTTTTTCTCGGGAAATTGATAAATGAAACAATTTAGGCTTGTTTATTTTTAGGTTTCCTTTTTTTTTTTTCACTTCAGATCGACTTGACCGTAAATTTCAGCAATAATAGCTATAATTATATTCAATGGCGCTTTATTTGCCACTTTACTTCTCAATTCAATACATTTCCTTGATAAATCTCTTAGAATCGATATATTTTGTGATGTTAGCACTGGATCCAAATAAACCAACAAACCAAATAAATACAAGCACTAACAACTTTTAGCTTTTTTTTTGGCTTGTCAGCCCTCTTATTTTTACCTGTTGTTCAAATTCATCTAGATTAAGCCATTGTATGTGATATTTTAACAAGTTCAATATACTATGCTATCATATACAAGACTGATTAAACTTGGCTTGAACTTATTCATTGATTTACCTGTGACAAGCTCGAAGCCAAATTTGCATGATCTGCGCTTTTGGATTCTGGGTAAACTAATTGTTTTCCCTCTTCTATCGCTTTAATCTCTTTTTTATTTGCCATCTTTTTATTTGTCTGCATAAACTATTGACACCACACATTTTTAATTTTTTTTTTTTTTTTTTGTATGAGTTGCATTAGAATACCTTTTGATAGGATTTAAAAGGTTGAATCATGCCTTGCTTCCAAACTTCACACGCTTGATCTTTTTCATCTGTTGTTGAACTGGTATTAAAAAACTGAAAATGGGAAGGTAGCTGCACTTTTTTGATTTCTTTTGGAGGCGGTGCAACTGCTGTTTTAGCACACTTGTTCGCTTGTTCTCTATTTTTTTTTTTTTTTTCAATGAGCAATAAAAAAGATCTACAGGTTCATTATTATTTACCTTACAAGAAGAAGATAGTCTTCTCCTGAAATAGGTATACCATCTACAAGATCAGGTCTTGATTTACTAATTGGAATAGCTGATCTATCTGATGAATCTTCAACTACTTGTGAAAATATACGTTTTCTTGACATTTTCTATTTTTTCTTATAAAAAAAAAAAGGCAGGAAAAAAAGGAGGAGTTCAAAGTCTTTCTTTTTTTTTAATATTGACATGTTGATTACTTGTCAAAGATCCTTTTTACAATTCACTCGTTTTATTCATTCACAAAAATGGCTACCTTGGGAAGACGATCTTTTAAAGAAATATGTTCAGCATAACGGCAAGAAATGGTCCGAAATCGTTCAGCACTGTTTACCTCACCGTTCTCAAAAGCAGTGTCAGATACGTTGGACAGAGAATCTCAATCCCAACATCAAGACAGGTCCATTTAGTGAATCAGAAAGACAAACTCTCCAAAAGGCCGTTGCCAAAGTGGGTGCAGGCCGTTGGGCAGAGATCAGCCAAGCCTATTTGCCTCACAGAACACCTCGAAGGATAGCGAACGAGTGGACCGGACGAAGCCGACAGCGGGTCGCTTGGACAGAGGAAGAAGACGGCTTGCTGCTGGAGGGCGTCGAACGGTTTGGACTCAAGGCATGGACAAAGATTGCCGAAACGTATTTACCTCACCGCACTCGTAGCCAGGTCAGAGCACGCTACAGACAAAATCTTGCGCCGGACGTGATCAAGGGCGCTTGGTCAGAGCAGGAACTGGATTTATTACTTCGACGTACCATCATGTACGGTCAAGAGGATTGGAACAAGGTTGCTGAAGGAATCCAAGGTCGATTGCCAGAGCAGTGTCAGATCAAATGGACCACGGAGATGGACCCAGGACTGAACAAGGCCGTCTGGTCCAAGGAAGAGACAAGGCTCTTTTGGCAACATCTCATTCATGCCAAAGGTCAATTGGTCAAGGCGGCACAAGAGATGCCCGGTCGAAGTAATCTTTCTTGCCTTCAGAAATTCAACGCGACCTTGCGGGACAAGGAATTCGTTGCGTTTTACACAGATGAGCTAAAGCGCACAGACACAGAGAACGTGTATCAGTGGAGACAAAGGATCGCTTTGCTCGTCTGTCACTGGCTAGATCGACAACCTGCCATCAAACTGGATTCCAAGCAAGGTCTGCAAGTCTATAGACAAGGTCCCTGGGATAAAACAGAGACAGAGCAATTAAAAGCGTGGGTTGACCAAGAAGGCCAAGATTGGCAAGCCATCTCAAAACAAATGAACCGGAGTCCGAGTCAATGCAGAGTTCAATTTGAACAGCATTTTTCAAAGCAGGACATCAAACGGGGTTTCTGGACAGCCAAAGAAGATGCGGCTCTGTTGGCTGCCATCGAGACCTATGGCACCTCGGACTGGAGCCAGGTTGCTGCCCATGTGCCGTTCAGAACAAAGATTCAGTGCGCCTCTCGCTACAGACGCGTCCTTCGATACCCACAAAACATCACTGGTAAACCCTTGACATCAGCAGAGAAATTACTTGTTTGGGAAGGCTATCAGATGTTTGGCCCCAATTGGCAAGCGATCCAGATGACTTATTTACCTGCTCAGACAAAACCCGACCATATCATGCGCTGGTGGAATCATCGAAAGCCGAAATCCAAAGAGGATCTCTTTGGGAGACAGAGCTGGTCAGAAGAAGAAGACAAGGCCCTCTTATTTTCCATCCAACAATCCACATCGTCGGAAGGGATCGATTGGCGATCGGTGTCAAACATGATACAAGATAGATCAGCCAAACAATGTCAAAAGCGATGGGAGGTTAGCTTGGATCCTTCTGTGAAAAGAGGGCGTTGGGATTCTGAGGAAGTATTGAGAATGATTGAGCTGGTTCAAAAAAAAAAGATACAGGCACAGCAGGGGAGTATTTGGCCTGAGGTAGCCAAAGCGTTGGGTACAAACAGATCAGAGCATGCCTGCCGTTATAAATATTACTCAATGCAGCGTAAAGGTTCTCGGTTTGTAACATGATTTTATTTAAAATTCTACACAAGATTCTTTGGAACCATAAGCTGTAGGTGTAATCTCTACTATACACGAACGAGCAATCTTAATACTTGGTATTTCCTAATTGTAATAAAGCGTCAGCTTGATCTATTTTTTCTAAACACACTCCATTTACCTTGGCAGGTCTATCAAACAAATACGCGTACAAGCAACGTAAAACTGATTCATGAGCAATAATCAACACGTCGTGTTTTTCTCTTTCAAGTTCCATAATTACGGATTCTAATCTTACTGCTAAATCATGATAAGACTATGATAACAGTGAGTTTTCCTTCTTATTTCATCTCTTTCTATTTACTTCTGCACGTGGATATCGGTGACGGTATGGATTATCAGAAGCCTTTTCAAAGTCTTCAGGAAACTTTGCTTGTAACTCACTTTCTGATAAACCATCCGATTCACCAGGATTCAATTGATTCAATACGGATTGCTGTCTAACCGCAATATGTTCATTTACAAATGGAATGGCTGTTTCTAAATCCTTTTTTTGTGTTGATGTCCAAACCTATAAAGTACATGAGTATATCATATTATAATATATAATATAAAAGTACACTCAAAAGACGTTGTTCGCCTGATCCTATATTTGCATTCTTCTTTTCATGATAAGCCAACATAAAATCTTTCAATTTTTCTGCATAATGCTTTCCTTCTTCAGAGAGGTTTGCATCTGCCTTGTACGAATTATCATTTAATGAGGGTGCTGACTATAGATTATATGTAAGGATCTATTTTCTGCGTATGGTACAAACTTACTCTAGCAAAATAAATGTGACGTGGTTGAATATGAAGATTCATAAGATAGTAGACAATACGAGACTGTAAAAAAGACAAAGATCATTAGTTGAGCTCAGCAACATTACTTTTTTTTTTTTTTACCTGAAGGTAGCCTACGACATTGTTTACAATAAATTGCTCACCCGCATTCATATTTTTGACAAAAGGAAGGGATGTATCCGTGATTGTTTCATAGTATTCTTCATGTTGTTTAATTCGACGCTACATATACATACACAATCCAATGAATAAAAAAAAAGGGGGATGAAAAGATAATAAATATACCTTGTAATCATTCACTGCTTCTTCAGGGACCCAGTCAACATACTAAAATGTATATTAATAACAATGCTTGTAAACAAATATATCACTATTTACATCAGGTGAAGATATCTTCACACTTCGAATATTGGCAAGGATAATGTCAGGATCATTACATATAAATTCCAAGAACAATGGCTAACAAGAATAACAGTCAATAACATGAGCAACACATATTCGTATGCTTACATGTATATCATAAGCTAATAATTTATCGTGAATCTGCTTTCTTCTTGACTCAGTGACATTATTGCCATCAAAAATAGCTACTTGTCCTCCGCCTGTCTGAAGCCAATCGATGAGATCATCAAGGCACTTGTCAGCAACCTGTAAACGAGTTTTGGTAGCTTCTTCGTTATCTATTTGCAATTATGAGTGGTTTGTTTATCGTTATGAAATCAACTTACGAGGATCAAACCATTCCTCAGAAAGTGAACCTAATCTTTCTCTTCTGTAGTTTCCTACACTAAACACTTTGGTAGAAACACCTAACCAGCGCATGTAACGGCATAAGGATCGTGAAGCATGCGTTTTACCACGTGCAGGTAAGCTAAAATACAGATTGTAAATACAAATCTTTCTTTTATATCGACTAAACCGTACCCAACTGTGATGACAGCAACTGCACCTGCGTGAAATAAACGACCACTGGTAGTTTCGTATAATTGAGCAGCCATGGGTTAAATTGTTAAAAAGAAACAGAGAAATGAGTAATTATTCTGGGCTTTAAAGAAAAAATACAATGTTTTCGGATGCTTTGAACGAATAAATTTATTTTTAGATGATTTTTTTTTGTCTTTATAGACTTTGCAAACTTTTTTTGAGACCTATCTTTAACACATCCTGGATATTATTTGCTATTATCCTGAAAACAAACCTTTTCTTAGTAAGAACGTCGAAATGAACATTGACGAAACTAGAATCGAGCATGAAAATTTAACAAAGTTGATTCATTTTGAAACAATGAGTAAAGTACATCCAGAACCAATGGAAAAACTAATAAAAGAAATCATCGTCGAGTTACATAATACTAAAATGGGTCCTAACAAAAAGTATAAAAAATATGCAGCCGACCAGATTGAGTGCTTTATCCGTGCTCTGCAGGAAGAAGGAATGACTGTTCCTAAAGCTACCAAATTATGTGATACTCTTTGCAGTACAAGATATAAAACATTGGATGACTTCAGTAATGGGAGTAGCTCTCCAGTTCTTGGGTCATATTCCAAAAAAAATAAAAAATAAAAAAAGGTACACCTGGCCCCAAAAAACCTTTTCAGACACAGACTGAGTTAATTGTGAAGTTGCTTGATGAAAATCCGTCGATAGTTCTTGAAAAGGTAAAAAGAAAATTGATGTCGCATTTCTCTGGTTTGGAGACTGCAATCTCAAGTTTGTACGTTCAAATAAGAGAAAAATGTGCTATAACATTAAAGTAGGCAAGTAAATCCACTATAGAAAGAGATGCATCAAGAACGTTAGAATTTCGATGCCATATTGTGAGACAATGAAACGGAGTAGGTAGTGTTTCTAACACTTGCACCCATTTCCCTTCTTTCTCTATCATTTCTACTCTTGGTCCTATGTGTAATTGGACATCATGCGCCTAATTGAGGTTTAAATTAGGTATAAAATCCTTGTTTAAACATAATTTTTCAATGATCCAACATCCTTATAATGGTTTTTAGCTTCCACACATTCCTTGATTTGATCTGGGCGAAAACAATGAACGTAAAACATCATGCGCCCATTTGGAATTTAATTTTATTTTCAAGTAGATGTTTAAGCTTAATACAATTCTTTTTTTTTTCTTTCCAAATATGCAACCTTAACAATCACCAAGCGATTTGAGAAGCATTTAATTTTTTTTACCATTATTATCTTCGTTGAAGGCCATTATTGATGTTCCTTATTTAATTCTTGATATTGAATGAACTATACGCGTACAAGAAGATATCTTTACAAAAAAAAAGTTCTTTGTTTAATTTAACATCTCTACACCTAGTAGTTATATTCTTTTCATAAGGATTCGTTCTTATCTTTTCCAAGATGCATTAACTATAGCTACACCTAATCCATTACTATCTATTGTTCATGTTTAGTCTATAGAATGAATCTAATAATGATTGTCTTGTTCATAAAGAAGAAGAATATATTTCATTTAACAGAAATTCAAATCTTTACCTTTTACTCAATGTCTGTTATCATCAGACATTGTTCTATAACATACTGCACCTGAAAGAAAAGTAAGACAGGACATTTGAGACTAGAGTTGAACAAAGATATATAAAAAGTCAAAGTCAAGTAAAAGAAAATGTGGCATACATTGGCCGAAGCCTTTAAATTTTTTTTATATTTTTTTTAATTTTTTTTAGTTTTTTTATTTCTTCGTCTATGCACTCCATTGCTCGCTTTGCGTGGACTACCCACTCCGGCAAAGGCGCAACCGACGAAGATGAGGGAAAGAAGAAGGATTTTATTGCCCTTTGGGCATATATGACGACCTCGCCGTCAATATCGTTTGACGGCAGCAAATTGAAGGCCACGCTGCCCAGTGTGGTTGTTCTGCCAGCGTGGCCGTTATAGAAGGCTGATGCGCTTTGAACTGTCTTGAAGTGAAGGTGCGCAACGCTAGGAAGAACAAATGATAAAGTTAGTAATTTTTAAAAAAAAAAAAAAAAAAAAAAATAGAAGGATGCATACTTTGAATAGTGTGCTTTGCACACCTCCAGCAGATCTTTCAACTATAGAGGCATCAGCCATTGTTGAGTTTGGGAGGCCGTCATACCGCAAAGGGCATTGCTTCTAATGGATACTTGGTGTTTTGGTTTGTAGCAGGCATTACACACCATAAAAGAAAAAAAAAGATGAAAAAATTGCAGTTTTTCCAAATACGATAGGTATTTAAGCTATCTTTAGCATCCATTTTCCTATTTACAACTCCTTAACAATATATAAAGTCAGAGAATATACAAGTACGAGAAGTTTACATACCAACTGTATTCATCTTTTTGAATTTCTGTATTCGCCTCTGCCCTTTCCTTTTGACAACAAATTAAGCAGTAAAACAAACAGATTTAATATTGCGAGCATTGACTACAGTCATCACAAGCAACTTTCCTATCATAAAAAGATAGTTAGTCTTTACCTTCGCTGCGAATCTTTATGTTTGTTTGGCAACAAAGCATAATCGATAAACACGCTAATTTGTATCTTTATGAAGCTTACAGTGAGTTAGAAAAAGTTGTTGCTTGTAGTCATCTTCTAGTACAAAAAATAATAGTTGATTACAACCAGATTGAGATATCCGCTACCCATAAAGCCTTTGGTGGATCAATTAGCATATTCTTGTGCTATCATATATGAAAAGAGTATAAAAAGTACACAAGACCAGGTATCAAAGTTGCTAGTTTCATAATGAAGAGTGTGAAAGCACGTGCTGAGGCCAGAGCTATTTTAAATGCTATGATTTATGTTGTCAGGCTTGATTCTTTTAAGAAGAAAGTTTTCTTCTTTTTATGTTATTACCATAAAAAGGGCAATCATAGGTTCATTCTTGAAGAAAAGACGCCAATTTATTGTTAACAACTGTGTTGAATCAAATCATAATTAGTAAAGTTATATTATTTTGGTTAGAAATACCTATGCAGGTAGTATGAATCATGTTCATAACTTGTACCATTGATTATTGAGAAGATGTTATATGTGTTTAATCTGTATAAAAAGAATGTTTGTTTCAAAAAAAGAAAAGAAAAGAAAAGAAAAGAAAAAAAAGAGAAGACAGCATCAACGCTGATAAAACAGTTTATGTGGTCACTAAAAACATAGACTATGAGCGCTGTTTGATTTTTTTTATGCCAACCAAGTATTCCTTTGAAGTGATTTTTTGAATGTGAATCTTTTCTGACCTTACTCTCAATTATACCGTTACTTGTCGTATTAACTATTTTTTTGGTTATTGATGCCCTGATCAAATTGGATTATGTAAACAAATTTTTTATTTCAAGCATAAAAAAGATTCTTTACATTTTTAGAAAAGCTAACTTTTCTAAAAGTCTCAATGAAGAATAAGCATCAGTTGATTTTACTGATAACAACAGTTTGAGACTACAAGCAGCCAAAAATATCATTGTTTCTTGATTACCAAACAAGTTTTCTTTCTTTTGAAAAGTACAAGAGCAATCCTGAAATGCTGAATGACATAAAACTTTAATAAAATATACATATTAACACCACTTCACCCAACTCGGCACCTGGTAGATGAACTTAAGTACATATTTTTCAAAGATTCATAATTAAGTCTTCTGTGGCTGCTCAAAAGTGAGGGATATTTAAATACATCCATCAATACACAGGGTTATTTGGCAAATTCTGGAGGTAATATGGTTTACAGATGGATGCAGATAAACAATTTGACACTTTTTAATCAAAGATTAACACAAAGACAGTATATACTCATAGCTCATCGGGGCCATAGCATCATTGATTTTTCTATGAATAATACTGAATGTCTGTATCTGAAGATAGTTGGCTGAAAAACATGAGTAGTCGAGTGAATGCATATAGTTCCTGAAGTGCAAGACATAAAATATTCAGGTCTAGTGAAATAGTAAATAGAAATATGCCTTACGTTTTGACTAAGCTTCAACTATATCCTCATTATATTAGTTATGGTTTCAAAACCGATACTTCTTTAGGAGCTCCTCTTGTTCTGTATGCCTCCGTTTTCTCAGCATTTGTTATAGTTCCTGTAAATCCCGGTTTTAATATCGAACCGACCTTATCATCTATGAACACATACTTGCTCTTGAAATACAAGCCAGCTTTCGTCCACATCTTACTTAGTTATACCACTCTTCGATCTTCCCATGAGCATTCTTTTCAACAGATCGTAAACGAGCGTGTTTGAAGGCAACTCTACATTTTTCTTTACAAACTTGTAAAAACTATTTTTTGCTATCTCTTGTTTTCCGATTTCGGTAGTTAGTGCTTCAAGAATATCACTCAGAACAACAGAATCTTTGTTTTCATCTGCCCACTGGATCAAAAAAAAAACCTTTATGATCGTCAATTAGAACAAAGAATTTAACCACTGGTTTTCTTCTGCCAGTTGATCTTTTAATGTAGCCTAGTGTATCCTTTTCGTCTTTGCCACTCAACCTTGTATCGTGCGAACGTTAATATTCAGATTGAGAGCTGCAGTAACGTCTGGTATGTCTATGTTTGTGACAGAATCAAGGTTTATTTAAACCTAATGTTTTAAAATGAATCCCTCATGTACTTCAAATTATCTGATTCAATCTTTAGTTTGGTGGAAGTTGATTGTTATTATTCGATTATTGATATAATTGTCCTTTTTTTTTTCCACGACCAAAGTTAAAGCTCTCAAAAAACGTTTAGATTGGGAGCGAGATGAGTGTAACAAAACAATTATAAAATAAAACTATGAACAGATGCCATGAAAATGGCATTCATCAAAGCGAATAGATCTGATTTTAAACCAATTTTTTATAATAAAATAGTGATTGTTAATCTTTTCTTTTTTGTTTATTATTTTAATTTGAAAGATATAATAAATTAAAACAATAGAAATATACACAAGGTAACAATTACAAGATTTAAATACCACCAAAAGGTCCCTTCGATGCACTATTAATGTCATGGAGAACTTTCTTTTTAAGATCAACTTGTTCGTATTTAGCACCATTATTAATCAACAAATTGGGTGTATCATAAGGAATATCAAGAAGCACATTTTTTGTAGCTGTCTTCAAGATCATATCCTTGATTTTTTTGGCAGTAGCAGGTCCTTCTGTTAAACTCAAAAAATAAGCAGCGAGACCAGCAACATGAGGGGCAGCCATGGAAGTACCAGAGATGATGTTGGTTGCATATCGACTTCCTATCCAGGTAGATAAGATATTAAGGCCAGGAGCAAATACATCTACACATTTGCCATAGTTTGAAAAAGAAGCTCTTTTATCTTCCTTGGTACTTGCTCCAACTGTGATAGCCAATTCAGCTGCTGCAGGGGAAGAATTACAAGCATCCTCATTATCATTACCAGCAGCAACACTAAACACAATACCCGCTCTAACCGCACCATTCACAAAACGATCCAAGGAAAGAGATCGACCACCACCCAAGCTCATGTTGGCCACAGCGCCCTTGTATTTCTTTCTGTTCTTTTGTGCTAATGCCTTTGCCTTGATATGTTCAGCCGTTACCCAATCCACGCCTTTGATCACGTCACTCATTGTACCCGAGCCATCGGACCCCAGGACCTTAACAGCGACTGGCTTAGCCTTTTTGGCAATACCATATGTTTTGCCTGCAATCGTGCCTGCACAGTGAGATCCATGACCGTTACCGTCCTCGTCAAAGTCATTTTTAGGAACAGTGTGACCCCAGATCGCACGGCCCTCAAAATCAACATGGTCTATGTTGATACCAGTGTCGATCACATATACTCTGACGCCTTGTCCACCCAGAGGATTATGAATATATTTGTCAAAAGTTTTTGGAGTGAGATGCTTTTTGTGCGAAACACGGGCGAGACCCCAAGGTGCATTCCGCTGTAGCTCACTAGCATAAACCAAGAAATCCTTTTCGACATATTCAACCTAGTTTAGAGTTAGTAAAAATAATGGATAATTGTTAAAATTACATCTTTTGATTGACGAATTGCATTCAAAACCGTTTCATTAAAATGGCATGAGTATCCTTTGATAAGAGGTGTGTCATAAACATGATCAATTCCATGAGAAGCAATCTGAGGACTTAGCAAATCAGACATATTTTGCTGTCTAGTAAGTGTACTGACCCACTGAGTATGTTGTTTGATATCTTGGTTAGTTAAATTATCTTTAAGAATAACAATAAAAGAATCTTGAATCAATTCAACTTTAGGTGGAATATAAAGAGGTGCAATATTTTCTTCGGGATTCAAAAGAGATCTTGCACTTATTACAAAAGCAGTTAATAAGGTATAGGCAATAAGAGTCGATCTCATTGTTTTGTAAAGAAAACAATTATGTTTTTCTCTTTTTATATCAAAGTTATCTGCATGAATCAATTGTTAAACCTATCCAATCATTTATAAGGTTATATCATTTTAGTCCCTTCCTCATTGAGTTATTTAATATAAACATGTCTTATTTATTGTACTAAATAAACCTGACAAATGTTTACTTGGAAATAAAGATCAAATAAAGGAACGTATTTATGCTAAAGAAATCAAAATGAAATATTCAGGTTTATTAAATCACTAAAGATACAAGTGTCCAACTTGCTTATTTAAGCAATCGTTCTAAAATATTTAAAATCATAGAATTAACTTTTGAAAGTAAAGGGGGAAAAAAATTACACGTTAAATAAATATTAATGCGACTATTTTTTTAGTCTTTCCATGTGCGATTATTTTGTATGGTTTTAATCTTGTCAACAAAAGTTTTGACTGCCACTACTATGATCATACTACGTCAGCAAAAAAAAATCAAGCAGGTCCGTTCCTGAGGGGAAAAAAAAAAAAAAAGCAAATTTTAAAGGATGAATGATAAAAATAAAATAGAGATTACATTCAATTCGTATTAAATTGAATAAATATCGAGATTATAAAGACTATTGTCGTAATATTTACTATTTATCATTCCTTTGTAACAAACAAACTGCAATCTCTTTCCCCCTTTTTTTTGTGTGCCCCCAAGAGTGGCAAAATGCTTCTTTCTTGTGCTTCAGAAAAGAGGATCGACTTTTTCTGACACGTTTTCCTTCAACTCCGGTCTGACAAAAATTCTCTTTCTTTTTTTTACCACGAGTTTTCATTTCTTTTTTTTTTTTTTTTTTTTTACTTCCTTTTATATATTTTTATGTTGTATAAAAAGAAAAACAACATTTCTGCATTCCGTCGACATGTCAAAGGTCCTCATATTGGAATTATCGAAACAACAATGTTGTACCATTCTGATAATAAAGATCTTAAAGATCGTCTAGTTTCGGTAATAAAATTCTTCTTTTATTTTATATATAAATAACTCACAGCATATGGAAATCATAGGTTTTTACATTATTTATTGAAGAACCATCAAGGCATTTAGTACTTGTTCGTTATTATGAAGATTTCCAAGAATTTCATAATAGAGTAAGTAAAACGATTCCATTTAATGTACTTTATCATTCATCACTTCCCCTTTTATTAAATAGATTAAACGATATTCACGCAAATGCAAAATTCAGTTACCAAGGTTACATAAAGAGGATCATTTTGTGTATCAAAGAAATCGAAGCATTAGCAGCACAAGTAATAGTAGCAGTAACAGCAATACCAGCAATAGTAATAATCATGGTTTAAGAAAAATTTTGCAGACTTTATCAACGAGTAAAAAGAGTAATTCGGATGATCTTGAATTGTATCTTTATCGGTGCTTGAACGATTCAAATATTAAATCATGTTCTCTCTTGAAAGAATTTCTTCAACCTCAAAGAGAAGAGGATCACATCATACCTAAACAAGAAGTGCAATCTTATGTGCAACAGCACCGATGTCTTGATGAAGGTGAATTGCGTAATGATGACGTGGATGAACAGCAAGAAGAAGAAGAAGAAGTAGAAGCAGAAGACGAAGAACAAGAAAGTGAGGAAGATGAGGAAGATGATGAGGAAGATGAGGATGAAGAGTTTGTAACTACCCCTCAACAAATTGCGCAAAATGATAGACCAAGATATATTTCCTCGATTAAAACTCCTTCTATTAAACATCCTTCTATCATCTCACCTTCCGATTTGCAATCACCAAGAGAAGAAAGTATTGCTTCTTCTATTTCTTCACATAGACCAGTCACTGTTCAAGATTTTCAACTTATCAAAGTCATTGGAAGAGGATGCATGGGAAAAGTAAAAATAACAAAAAGAAAAAGAGGGGGAGATACTTACATTGTTTATTTAAGGTACTCTTGGTCAGGCACCGTAGGACATCCCGTTTATTAGCATTAAAAGCGATCAGCAAAAGAACAGTAATTGAACAAAGTCAGATAGTTCATATTAAGGCGGAACAGCAAATCTTATCCGACATTGCATCCATACAGCATCCTTTTTTAATAAGATTACATTATTCATTTCAAGATGCAAATCAACTCTTTCTTGTATTAGATTACCATGTTGGTGGTGATTTAGCAACACAACTTCGTATCAACTATACCCTGCCCCCTGAAAGATGTCGATTTTATGCTGCAGAGATCATTTTAGGTATTCAGGAGCTTCATCGATTAGGTATTCTTTATAGGTAAAAAGGAAAAAAGAAAGATTCCACTGTTGATGATGTATGTCTTACCGTGATTTTAGAGATCTCAAACCAGAAAACATACTGCTCACTGCTGATGGCCATCTCGTTTTGACCGACTTTGGACTTTCCAAGCAATTCTATGATGGCCTCAGTCTTGAAGAACAACGGACGGAAACATTTTGTGGAACAGCAGAATATTTGGCACCCGAGATTCTCAATCAACAATCTTATTCTTACGAGGTCGATTATTGGAGTTTGGGTATGATCTTGTATGAAATGTTGAACGGTGTGACCCCATTTTGGGACGAAAATCGTGATGAAATGTATCGCAAGATTCGACAAGATCCACTTCAGTTTCCTGCTCACTTTGATATCGAAACTGCTACCTTTATCGCTCGTCTACTCAAACGTGATCCCGCACGTCGTTTGGGCTCTGGTCTTGATGGTGCCTTGCGAGTCCGTTCTGATCCTTACTTTTCATATATCGATTGGGACCTTATTTATGCTAAACGCATCAAACCCCCTTATGTACCCAACCTTTATTCAGAAACTGATTTTAGTCACTTTGACAGTGAATTCCTGCAGCTCACCCCTCGTTTATCCCCTGTTTCGAGTGACTACATGCTCAGTCAAAGCATGGACCGTGCCTTTGAAGGTTACTCGTATACGAATCGTGAAGAAAGATGGTTGGATTCTCCTGTGTCTGAGTTGTATAGTCTATCTGAACCACCACCACCTATTACCTTGAGAGATAGGTCACTTTTAGAAAGTGGAGCAACTCCTCCCTACTTTGTATATAATGGTAGTGATGAAGTCATGACTTATGATGAGTATGCAGGAAGTAGCAGCGAAGATATTATTCATTCCTCGGACTTGGTTCCTCGATTCCCTCTACGTAACTATGATGATGATGAAGATGATGACGATGAAGATATCATACCTCCTAGACCAGTGACACGGTTAATGATGTCCCCTCAAGATGATTATTGTCGTCCTGGATCACCTAATTCCTCAATTACAGATTGATTTCAATTTATGTTTGGGCAGGTCTCACACACACATACACATTTTATATGCTAGAGTAATGACACCAAAAAAAAAGACTATATAGAAACAAGATCAACTACACTTAAAGTATCCTATAATAATAAGATTCCCTTTCCTTTTAATATACCGCCTTTTGACTAAATACCAAGACAATAATAAACCCCCCATTAATTTATGCTTTATATACAGTAATTTGATTATTATAATACTCTGTGTTTCTATATATAAGGGCAGAGTAATCTTTTTGAGTTTTCAAGCATTTTACCATCATATCAATTTTCAATATTATATGATAAACAAACCAGTTAAACAATTTTAATATAAAGACTAGATCAGTATAGCACAGTTTGGCACACCTTAAAAATCTGATACCAGAAACTTAAAGTTGATAGAGGGAAACACGAAATTAGAGAAAAGCCCCAATTATATTTAATTAAAATTAGTAACCAAATCTTAGCCTTTTTCAAAAAGAACACATGTTACTTTTGTAAAGTTTATTAACCTAAATAATAGAATAACCTATAGTTTCTCAGATTTATATTTCAAGTGTGAAATATTTGAATAGGGTAAAATTAGCTTCGTTCGCTTGATACAATGACTTTAAAGCTTGTGAATCAGATTAAAATGACTCGAAGAAAATGAATAAAAAGATGATAAAAAAAAACTTATATTTTGAGCTAAATTAAATCATTAACTTGAACTCATATTTTACCAGTGCTGCTATCATTCTTACTTTTGTTATCAGATTCTCCAAAATATTAAACAATGATGGAAGTGATTTAGTTTATCAAATGCTGTAAAACTGCAGGGCTTGCGAACCAAAAAAAAAGTTACTGTAACATTGTAATTTTTTCTTTTTCTTTTTTTTGTTATAGGGCCTTAAGAGTTTAAAAGTAAATTTGGCTTGCTTGTAGTAAGTGACCACCGGATCTTGTATTATAGAACAAACAGTAAAAAATAGTAAAGAGTTTGCTTGATTAAGAGAAAGAGTATTTGCCTTCAAAGGGCTTGGCTTCTTCCATTTGTAAGGGATCAGAAAGGTTTTGTATGTAGATTTTTGAAAATATTCTTTTTATTGGAAGTTAAATTGAAGTAAAATAAAAAAATAAAAGAATAGCGGAAATGTTTATAAGATTATTATTATTATTATTTGTGTTTATCTTCAGAGACTGAGATCCATCCTCCTCAAAATTTATACTAACTGTATTATAATGTAAAGTTCCGTATTATGATACGATTATATGCCTTGAGATGTAAGTTTTTGATATGATTTGAATAAGATTAGAGAATATTTGATAATATAGAATATTTGCTTGTCGCTAGGGATCATTAGATCTTATTAAGTAGATCAGACTTATTTTAAAAGATAGAGTAATTTAATTTGATTAAAAAATGAAATGCAATGACGATTATCAACTCCAAGAGACTTGACTTGGTTGAGTTATAAGGTAAAAATCAAAGAATTTTAATAAAAAAAGGTACTTAAGGTTTGTTTCAATACAAGATATTTCAAAAGTAAAGTTGAGTAAGCTTGCCATCAGTGAAAAAAGGAAGAGATAAAGGAAGGTCCTTTTATAAGAAAAGAATTTAAAGTTACTGAAAAAAGTGAAATTGGTTACTTGAGAAGCTTTAATAAAAAAAAACTCGGGGCTGCTATCATTTATATTCTTACAATACCAAAATAAATAATGTTACTTTATAGGTTGTCTTGCAAGTTTGAGTGTTAAATTGGGTAAAGTTTACTTGTAAAGCTTGATTTTAATGTTGAGATTGCCTTGTAAGTTGCTGTTTTATATAGAATTTAAGCAGATGCTTGATAAGTAATGACCACCAGATCTTATGTGTAAGATCAATACGATGTTTCTTGATAAAGGTTAAAGTAGAGTAAAAAGTTTAGGTAAACAGGGACTTTCTTGTTAAAGTTTGTTAATTATTGAGTAGAAATATATGATTTATTTAAACTAACTGACAATTTCTTCACAAAAGATGGGATATATATATATATGAATTTTTTTTTTTTTTCTTTTTAGCTTTTCTTATTTTTTTTTTTTTTTTGACCTTTTTTATTTTTGCGGCTATTGTTATTTCTTTGACGATGGTTGTTAAAATAACTTAAGTTATTTTAACAATCCATGTCGGAGTTGTTTCGTACTTCGTCCAAAAAGAGACCACTGTTACATTACAGTGCTTCCAAAAAATGAATTTCGCATCTTAAATGCCGTTTTCTGTAAAAAACAAAGCCTATGATTATGCTTCAAAGCTCATATTTAATCCAGACAAACGTTACACAAACGGAAGATGATTTCGCAAAAAGGAATTCCGGCCTACCAGATTCGAACTAGTGACCTAAAGATGACAGCTGAACTACAGTCTTCCGCTCTACCAACTGAGCTAAGGCCGGATTACGATTCGTGTTTTTATAATTTTAATAAGTCCAAAACATATGGATAAACATTCAGCCGATTTTTTTGTTAGATCCAGTGGTGTTATGCATACCTTTCGAATCGTTAGGATTTGCTTATGTTTATACTGTATTTTGAAAGATGGATGGCATTAGAAAACCAATATATCTATCACTTGTGTTGTGGTTCTTATAAAATTGTAGATGATTGGTAGCTGTTGCGCAGAAGATTAGAAATGTTGTAGAACAGTAACTGATTGTAGTTGACATTGATAAATACAAGTCTTAATACAAGATTATAATTAAAATAAAATAAAATACAAGTTTATTTAAATAAGATCATACAATCAATTCCAATTAAACATGTTCTTTTAGAATATGTATTGTATTCATGAGAGTTCTTTGATAATAAGTAACAACTAAAATAACCAAATCCAATCCAATGTCAGGAATATTGCTAATCTTTCACATAATTGAAATAATGCATAAAATAACGTTATTTCAAATCAGTGAGGAATTTCCAGAATAAAAGATAATCTATGACAGACATACAAAAGAACAAATGAAAAGTTTTCATAATCATAATTAGAGATAACACTTGCTAAAGTACCTGAAGATTAGAAGAACGATAACAATAGAAGATATCAAGCCACTCACTCAATAAGATATAAATACCTGCCTTCAATTAGAATAATTTTTACTTTAACTTAAACTGAAATAAAGATCAGTCTCAAAAAGTACCCAAACTGTTTCTTGATCTTTGTTTTTACCTTTTCCTTTATTATTTAAACCATTATATAATAAGAAAGGCATTTTCTCCGGACATTTTTTGGCTGTCCGACTAATTTAATATAATACAAAAAATAGCTTTAAATGGATACTTGACAGCTTAAAAAGTTCTTGGTATATGGTTTTCAATTACTGATACTGATGAATATAGAGCAGGAGCATTTGTTTATAACCTAAATGTTCAGGACGACTATAATGAAGACTACAATAACAAATTGTTTGTGTTTTCACGAATGTTTTGCCAAATATGAAATAGAAGACAAAAACTACAAAAAGACGATAGTTGTGAAACTAAAGATTATATATGACTTTATTAATAAAAATATTGAGGGTATTTATACTTTTTGAATGTCTGGGTCTTTACCGCTATTTCAATTGATCGGTTAAAAGAATGATATGGAATATAAGGAAGGATAGTGGATAATCAATAGCCGCTGTCTACTTGACGAATCAAGGGACAATGAAGTAATTAAACTATTGATCTAACGATAATTATAGAATAGGATTGAACTGCCGTTGTTGTAATCAGGTTCCGATATAGTCTTTTAGAACGCTGGTAGGACAACAGGGCAAGATTGGCTATTGCAGAATTCTCACGTTTATTAATAGAGATCTGGTTAGACTATAATTCTGTAGTATCCAAGTTTATCCATGAATGTTCACTTTATTAGTTGTGTGGATACAACAACGAAAACAATAATAATAAAAATTAAGAATTCAGTAGGACCCAAAATATATATGATTATTTCATTTAATAATATGTACTATGCAGTTGGGTAAATACCCTATGTATTATGAATAGCTTAATACGAGCATTTGCTACACGTTTAATAATACATTTCCATATGTTGTATAATGGTTTAAATAATAAAGGAAAAGGTAAAAACAAAGATCAAGAAACAGTTTGGGTACTTTTTGAGACTGATCTTTATTTCAGTTTAAGTTAAAGTAAAAATTATTCTAATTGTTTTGTTCACAAAAATAAGAATGGAGATTTCAATAGGACCCAAAATTATATATGATTTTATTTAATAATATATGTCCAGAGTTTATATACTTTTCACAGTGTAGATATTAATATATGTACTATGCGGATGGCGAAATGCCCACAGCCTTATGCAGATGGCTAAATGTTATATTCTATTATGCAGATCTTTATATAATTTAATATAAGCACTTGCTCCTCATTCACCAGTCTATTTTGGTAGATATACATACATATTAATAAAACTACATTTCCATATACTCACACTATCAATCGTTAATAATGCTTGATTGCTATACAATGATTATCTTTGGAGCACAACACTAATTGAAGGCAGGTATTTATATCTTATTGAGTGAGTGGCTTGATATCTTCTATTGTTATCGTTCTTCTAATCTTCAGGTACTTTAGCAAGTGTTATCTCTAATTATGATTATGAAAACTTTTCATTTGTTCTTTTGTATGTCTGTCATAGATTATCTTTTATTCTGGAAATTCCTCACTGATTTGAAATAACGTTATTTTATGCATTATTTCAATTATGTGAAAGATTAGCAATATTCCTGACATTGGATTGGATTTGGTTATTTTAGTTGTTACTTATTATCAAAGAACTCTCATGAATACAATACATATTCTAAAAGAACATGTTTAATTGGAATTGATTGTATGATCTTATTTAAATAAACTTGTATTTTATTTTATTTTAATTATAATCTTGTATTAAGACTTGTATTTATCAATGTCAACTACAATCAGTTTACTGTTCTACAACACCATATACACACACTATTAATCTTTAATAATGCTTGATTGCTATACAATGATTATCTTTGGAGCACAACACAAAGAATTTAGTAAGATCAAGATTTATCATGCTTTGGTTTGTGACGAGTATCCAAAGTTTGTATGCTGTTCACAATGTAAACATCAATATGTGTATATGAGTTTGCCTATATGCTACATATATCATGTAGTTAGCTAAACTATATATATTACTATGGAAGTCAATTCATAACTTAACATAAATATTTACTCTTTAACCACTCGTCTGGCTTGCGTAAGTTAAAGATACTAAACAATTTTGCATTTTCATATACCAACTTATACAAACAGTTGCATGACATTTAAACATCATTCATAACATATCACTTATTCAATACAGTGAATACTTACATAAAAAGAGCTTATATTCTCTTATGATTGAAATAGTGTTTCATTTGCTACAAAGTTTACTTTTGCAATTAAATATATAAAAGAAAAAAAAGAGTAATTCACATTATTTCTTTTTTCAAACTAACTCAAATATTTATCTTCTTTCATATGAATGGTTGTGGTATGAGTTTCTTGTTGTTGAAAAAGTAGTTAGTTTTTGACATGGTGGGGCCAAGAACACAATGTATTTTGTGTTTCTGTTGTCAATCCGGGTACTTGAAACCCTATTGGCTTTTTATATATTCTTAAAAATATCTCGCAAGCTAACAAAAGCGATTTTAATACGGTCTTTTTTTTTTCCTCTTCCCCTATTAACTGT